>NC_140515.1:58240587-58401807 GCF_964339955.1 Pipistrellus hanaki
TATCCCTATTTTCCATTAAAAGCTCTTGAAAGAAAATGCTATATTTGAGTGTGTAGGTTCAAAACTCAAGGGCCACAGTCAGGCTGATATTTAATAGGGAGCTTTTAAGTTAGATCGGAAGAGTCCGTGTAAGTGTATGTGGACGGAGAGGGGGTAAAGCTGACAGGTCCTGTGCTGGAGAGTAACCTCACAGGTGATCGGCCCACACGTCCTACTTAGGCAGGTCCGGGGGTCGTCACCCCTGAGGATGTAACTTTTTTAGCAAAAGGTTTATCTTTGTCTTGGCAAGCCTTGCCATTGTTCCTGTGCAGCACGTCTTGGACACAAGCCCTAAGCACCCCCACGAAAGTACACAGTCTTGCTAGCTCGCCTGTACCAATCCCTGCCTCATTCTCTTGCACTTCCATGTAATATTCCTCACGTTCCCTCTAATCCGAAATGCATAAAGTAAACAGCAAAGCCGTCCTTCTCTGGGGGATTTGAGATACTGCTTCCCAGCAGCTGTCATCAGTTTTGGCTCCAATAAATTTTTACAAAAATTCCCTCCTGGGTTAGACACTCTTAAATCAGCATGTGTTATGGCTCCCTGGCAAGTAACGGGGCCGCTGGGATTTCAATCATCATTAACTGAGTTTAAGGAAAGCAACTGGCAGAACCTCTTCCACGTGCGTCTCTAAGTGTGCTCACAGGACGCTGGCTGGCCTCCCTCGGCAGCGGCAGCCGCACCAGAGGCCTCGCTAGGTCAGTTAGCTCAGGCAGCCATGCTGCAGCAGAACAGGCCCACAGAACAGGTCTCCCAGGGCCAGCTCTATGTACTTGGTGTCAGACATCTCAATGTCCACTTCTCTCATCCATTTGCCTGTCTAACAAGGCGGACAGTGGCCATTCCTGGTTCCCATGACCGCAAAGGACCTGTCTCCGTTCAGAGACGCCTCTCATTTGTCCCAGTGCCTTCCCTCCGTGCGCCCGTCTCCCGTTACCCTAACAACAGCCTCCCGCCGCTGGTGCTCCTGGACACCAAGCCTGCACATCCAGTGCTCCGTGTGCCTTCCTCTCTCAGGACTCTCCATTCCGGGCTGTCAAGCAGCACAGGACACACCCTTCCAAACGGAAAGCCCGCCGCCCTGACCGATGTGCTGACAGGTCAGAGCTATTCCACTTTGCCCTGTGCTATGACATAGGCAGAGCAGAAGGCAATTTACTGTAAACAGAGAACTCGGAGAACCTGGTCATTTCCTGTCCCCTTTCTGTCCAGACTGTGGGTACTGTGTAAAAACTTTCCTCCAGCCTGACATCTAAGCTCGGAATATAGTGAGAGGGTACGATGGCTACACAGGAGAGCGTTTCTGACCTTATTCTCAGGTGAAAACAGCACAGGTTTAACCACACACCAATGTACATATCTGAAGGGAGCGTTTCACTGGGCCGATCTCTTTAGCAGGTTTTTCCCATAACGTTTCTGAGTGTGATCTGATGTGGTGGACATATACGTAGAAGCATGTTGAGTTGGCTTGGCCACTGGAATGCAATACAGTTGAGACCCTTAAACAATGTGGTGATTAGGGGCACTGCCACCCCACCCCTGGCCACAGTCAGAAATCCATATGTAACTTCTCCAAGCCGCCCCTCTGTCTCCATGCAGGAGTGCTCTAGGACCCACCCCATCACGGATAAAAAATCTGCAGATGCTCAAGTCCCTCATCTATAACTAGAGCCCAATGCACGAAAACTCGTGCAAGAATAGGCCTCCCTTCCTGGCTGCCAGCACCAGCTCCCCTCCCGCACCCGGGACCGGGCTTTGCTCCAGCCGCCCACAGGCTCCCAGGACCCGGGCGGCTTCCCTCCGGGACCGGGCCTCACTCTGGCCCAGCTTCGTCCAGAAGGACATACCGTCTAATTAGCATATTGTCCATTTATTATTCTAGATCAGGGGTCCTCAAACTTTTTAAAGTGGGGGCCAGATCACGGTCCCTCAGAGAGCTGGAGGGCCGGACTATATGAACTACTAATTCCTACTGTAACACCTCGGCTGCGCTCACTGCCCAAAAAACCTGGCGGGCCGGATCAGACTCCTCTGCGGGCCGCATGTGGCCCGTGGGCCGTAGTTTGAAGACCCCTATTCTAGATGGTGTAGAAAAATGCATACAGTTGGTTCAACTGTGAATTGAAAATACAGTTGTTTTTCAAAGTGAAATTGATTTCAGAGAGAAGAAGGGGGGAGGGGAGAGAGAGAAAGAAAAAGAGAGAGAGAGAGAGAGCTCGATCAGTTGCCTCCTGAACACATCCCAACCAGAGGAGAACCCAATATCTTTTGGTGTATAGGACGCTCCAACCGAGCCACACCGGCCAGAGCCAAAAATACTGTTTCTGATGCACGGTTGGCGGAATCCATGGATGTGACACCCAGGATCTGGAGGCCCAACTGCATACTTATTAAACAAAATGGACATATAAGAGGACTCGCACAGTTCAAAACGGTGTTGTTCAAGGGCCAACAGCAGAGCCAGGATCCTAGCCCCTCTGATTCCTGCTGGGACGTAGGAAACCTTGGGGGGCTGCTGGGGAGTGGGCTGAGCCACAGGCTGGACCACCCCGGGCCGGAGCGGAAGCCTGACCTGCAGGACCACCGCCAGCTGCACGGCTCTTGCAGAGGAGCTGCCGTTGCATCGTAGACACGACCTCCTTTGCAGAGGGAGGCAAAACTGCCTGACTCAGTGAGCACTGATCGCACCATCATTTTAAAAGAAAATCTCTCTCCAGGGGCACCTGAGACTTTCAGCGGCAGATTATCTCACTTGGGTGGAATGCCTGACTCTGGCCAGAACCCTCTGCTTCAATTACAGAGGCAGCTGATTTTCAAGGAAAAGTTTATTCCACACAAGGGGATTTTAATGCCGAGGAAACAGCAGAATAGGAAATGAGGATATTTTTGCTTGTTTTGCACAGCATCTGTGAAAAGCTGGCTAACTTTAGTGTTTTCGTGTGATAATCAAGAGTGGTTAAGTTTCTGAGGGCAACATAGCATTCTTAAGGCCTAACAACAACAAAACACAAAAACAACCCCCGCCCTCTACCCCCCGCCTTCCGCCTAGAGATGAGCCAGGGCTAACCCTAAGGCCAGGGAGAGCTCAGAGAAAACCAGCAGTGACAGTCACAGTCCTGTGAGGAGGGAGTCACAGAACAGGAGAGGAAAGTGTACCGTCCAGAACCACATACGGATGACACAAACTCTGTTGTAGAAGATGACTGTGTGTACTATTTTGAGGAGGTGATTATATGGTAACTGTTAAATATAATAAGATAACGGTTAACAGTCATAGTAGATATGCATACAGAAAAATATTTTTAAGCAAAGGTAACAATTTCCTTATAGAAGGGGAACCCATGATATTAGGAAAAAACAGAAAAGACATCTTAAGTTCTGGCCATTCATAGGCTAAATTCCTCTCAATTTACCCCTTTCATCACGGAAAAGCAAGCAGATGTTTGTGCCTCACTGCCAGCTGCCATTTAAAGACGGGGCAAGTATCAATGAAACATTCTGAAGTTTTTTTCCATATAGTAGAACTAGTATTTGTTATAATTCACTATAATTGTCTTTTCCTTAAGATTGTTGCTAGCCTCTTAAAAAAAAATTACTAACAAAACTTTAAATATCTGTCAATTCAAAAGTTCTTTTCAAAAACTGTAGTCTTTTAAAAAGTTATTAAAGATTATAATACATATACATGATATGTATATATAGTTTCCCCCCACAAATGCTAGTCATACTATGCATGTAGTTGTGAACAGTGAACAACATTTCATGAACGTTCCTTTATACACACAATGTAGAAGTAGAAGTAGCCCCTGTTTTGGCAGAATTCTCAGATGGTCCCCAAACTTGCCTCTTAGTTCTAAGGAAGCATCAGCCCCAGGAATGCCAGTGCAGTGGCTCTCATTCCAGTGACCGGCTAGAGCTTATGGCAGGACTGGCTGTGGAATGAGGGGGTTGTCTGGGTGAACCAGGCCTTTCAAAGTGCAGAATTTCCGCCCACTGGGTGCAGAACAGGAGTCAGAGACCCGAAATCTGGGAAGGGCTCACTGCATGCTGCCCCTAAAGACGGAGGGACAGCCCAGGCAAGGCAAGCAGGTGCCTTTCGGAGCCGAGAGCAGCTCCGTCCTGCATTGGGAGACCCTGAATCTTGCCGACAACCCGTGAGGCTGGACCTTCCCCAGGGCCTTCAGACCAGACCGCAGCCGAGGTGACACTGGCTTCCGCCTGCTGACACCCTGAGCGGACACCCAGCCGTGCCTGGACGGACTTCTAATCTCCAGGGCTGTGAACTAAAATGCAGTCATGTTAACCCATTATGTCTGTGGCAATTTGTTACGAACAACAGAAACTAATTTAGTCCCTCACTTCTTTTTGCCTCAGTATTTTCAAAGGTTACACTATTATTTATTTAGACTGCCTTAAGATATTTGCTATTACAAAATAACATTCTTACATGTATGAGTTTATTGGTATCAAATTGTTCAGAGTAATAGGTACACGGTTTTTAAAATGTGCTTATGAAACCAAAAGCAATGGCAGAAAAATGGGAAACACCGGACTCCGTCCGAAGGAAAAACTGCGGTGCGCTACAGGACATCATCGCGGACGTGGAGAAACCCTCCAGGCAGGAGGACGTGTGTGCCTCCCGGACCTAAGGGCTGAGCATCCGGAAAGCACGAAGAACATGCATAACCCGCCGGCCTCCAGAGGAAGCGGGGCCTGGAGCGGCTCCGCCTGGGCGGGAAAGCAGGCTCACCTCCGCCCCTGGCCGCGCCTCTCCCCCAAGCTCAGGCCAAGAGGCCCATGGAGCCAGGCCCCCCTGCCCGGCAGATGCTGCCCCTCCCAGGCCGCAGCGGCAGAGGCTGCGTGGCCCCCACTCCAGACACACTGGCCGGTGGCCCTGCGAGCCCCCCGTCCGCGTGCAGAGGGCAGAGCCCGGCTCCTGCCTCCGGAGCGGGGCCCCGCGGGCCTGTGTTCCCTGTTCCTCCTGCCCCTGGTCTCCGGCACTGGACAGACGCCTCCCTCTCCCCCTGAGGTGCCCACAGCCAAGCCTGGGCTCTGACTCCAGCGGAAGGAGGCGCAGGAGAAAGCAGGCCACGCACGTGCCTCCAGGAGACTGGAGTGAGGCAGCACTGCCGGCTGCGTGAGCGGAGGTACTGCATCTTGTCTCCCGCCCTCCCCCCCATGTGTCCATCTTCTCTGAGGCCGGAGAAGGATGACCAGCTCTCCCGGCTCAGCCAGGCCTCGGCTCACCTGATCTGCTTGCCCTCCCGCATGTCGTACAGGGAGAAGAAGACGTCGGTGTCCTCCCCGATGGTGTTGTAGGTGAAGCTCTTGAGGCTGAGGAAGAAGTGGTGCGGCACGGGCATCCGGCAGCTTTCCCCGTGCCGCGGGCGCATGGTGTCTACCTGAGGAGAGAGGCAAACCCAGCGCTGTTGGCTGGCTCCTGGGGGTGAGCACAGAGGAGGAAGTCACTGACGGGCTCCCGCACGGAGAGGCCTGCGGGTGTTCTCTGCAGGAGGGCCGGGTCAGGGCGCCGGTCTGACCGGCAACTACGCAGCTGGGAGAAGCAAGCCGAGGCCAGGGACAGGGCGGGAGTTCCAGCCCCTTCCCGAGTCCCACCCCTCAGCTCTCCAGGGAACCGTCCCCCAGCCACTTCCCGGGGGTCCGGCCCTGATCCTGGTGCACGGGACCCACACTGGGCGGTAACAGTCACCATCCTAAGTGACATTTGTGTTTCCTGGCGGACTGGTCACCCAGCCTCTCAGTCTCCCTTCTTTCAGCTGCGCTTGCGTGCAGATGCACAGAGGAGAGGGCCTGGACACCGCTCACAGGCCGGCTCCCTGGCGGAAAGTACACAGGAGGGAAGAGCCAGGGTGTCCTCTCCGGTGCTTCCAGGGGCCACTGAGCTGCTTACCTGGGACGTGCTCTGCTGGACGCTCTGCCGGCTGGATAGATGCTGCGGAGAGAAGGAAAGCATTTCACTCAACTGGGAGGAACGTTCCACTAAGCCTCTTCTTTCCGTATTTCAGGCATTCTGCTATGTCTTTTATACATACGATCTCATGTAATTCTGATAACCTTGTTAGATAAATGTCACTCACATCTGGTTAACCCTTAGACAACCAAGGCTTAGCACATGAAAGCCATGCGCTGAAGGTCACGTGGCAAGAAGGCGGCAAAATCCGGATTCAAACCCAGGCCTCTCAGCTCGGAGTCCCGCCAAGGCACAGGAGGTACTTGCTGCTGGAGTTCTGCTTTGGCTCCGTTCTCTCCACACACCGCCTGTGCCATGCCTGAGCCAATAACCCGCTGTCCCGTTCTCCTCACTGCAGGAGGGGGAGCCTTGGACCTGAAGGGGCCCCCTCCCCAGCAGCTCTCCAGCTGTTCCTCTGCTGCTGGCTGACGTCAGAAGCCGCAGATTCCAATCCCAGCCACACCAAGGAGGCTGTGAAACTTCAGAGAAATCAATCACTTACTCTCTCCAAGAGATACTTTCCTTAACTGTAGCAATAAGGTAAGGGCTTCTGTCTTCCTCATAGGGGTGTTAAGAGGCTCAAATTTCAAACTGAGAAGCAGCGTGACAGAGTAGATAGGGACCTGCGTCAGGACACCTGGTTTTCAATCTAGACTCACACCTGTGTTTCCTCATTTGTAAACTGAGGACAACTTTTTAAATCTTCATCTGAGGACAGTTTTTCCATTGATTTTCAGAGAGACTGAGAGGGAGGGAGCAGAGAGAGAGAAATATCGAACTGCCTCCTGCGCATACCCCAACCGAGGGTGGGGAACGAACCTGCAAATGAGGTTTGTGCCTGTGACTGGAAGTTGAACCGGGACTAACCCTCTAACCACTGAGCAACAGGCCAGGACAAGGATAACATTTTGTGCTGAACTCAACATCATAGGATTTTGTGCAGATTAAGTTAGCGTATACCTATATTTGTGAATGACTGACCACTGTTATCTATGATTAGTATTCTTTTTATTGGCATTCTTTTTAAAAATATATATATTATTGATTTTTACAGAGAGGAAGGGAGAAGAATAGAGAGTTAGAAACATCAATGAGAGAGAAACATGGATCAGCTGCCTCTTGCACACCTCCTACTGGGGATGTGCCCGCAACCAAGGTACATGCCCCTGACCGGAATCGAACCCGGGACCCTTCAGTCTGCAGGACTACGGATCTATCCGCTGAACCAAACTGGTTTGGACAGCGTTCTTCTTCATAATGAGTTACTATAGAAAAGTCAGTCACATTTAGAAGTAACCCTGGCCAAAAATTAAAACAAACAAAAATGATGAGCTCACAAACATCGGGTCCCGGGTCTCAGAGAGCTCAATAGTGCGTTTCTCTCCTGTTTCCGCTGGGCCTGGAAGCGTGAGGAAACGCACATCTGGTGAACGCTTCCTCATCGCGCAGGTACAGACTGGTTTCTGAGTAGAATGGTCTCACTTCTTTTCGAAATACATACATTTAACCCCAGATAAAACTAAAGTAAAATTAAATATTCACTTAAATGCATCTTAATAACTGCATTTGCTATTAAATATTCATGTGCATTGTTAAATTAGCAAGTTATTAATGACTATTAATGTTCATTCATGGGACTACATGCCCAGGTTGCGGGCTTGATTCCCAGTGTGGGGCGTGCAGGAGGCAGCCGATCCATGATTCTTTCTCGTCACTGATGTTTCTATCTCGCTCTCCCCCTCCCTTCCTCTCTGAAATAAAAACGTTTTTAAAAAGTTTGCAATAAAGTTATCAGTCCTCTGTTCACCCTGTTCTGTGTCCCAAAAAGGTTCTTTGGGCTCTTCAATGTGCTTTCCTAAATTAATAAAATATTTCTTTATGTCACACTTATAATACTCTATCCAATTTTCGATTTCTCTAATGTGGCCTCTTATAATGGAGCTGAGGATTCTGGTATTTGTTTCTATCTATTTCACTTCAACTATATATGTAATGTCTTGCAAGTTTTGATCAAAACTGGATACCATTGTAACAGTTAGCTCCTCCAGCTACACTTCCTGTCTTCTAGGCTTCCTGCTTTAGGATCGGAGATCACTTCGTTCTATTAAATTACAGGGCCCTTTCCTATGCCCTCCAATAGCTCTACAAAATACCTTTCAGTAGCTCAGTAGCGTTTCCCCCAGGGCGGTCTCCCCATGACACTCCAGGAAGTGGGCTTTCTCCTGGAGACACCCCTGCGGCGGCGCCTCTGCTTCCGCGAGGACCAGTTACTCCCCTGGCCACCCGCGACTCCGGACCCCCCGAGGCCACCGAGCGTTCTCTGCTCCTCTCAACGGAGTCAGAAGCCCTCTCCTGGGTGGCACATAGTAGCGTCTTTTGGGTTGCTCCCATACTTTAAATAAATAATTCATTTTCAGTGGCTTCCTGAAAAGGCTTTCTAAAGAAAGATTTTTTTGAGACTTTAAGTGAGCAAAATCTTCTTTAGGCTACTTTCCCATTTGACTGGTAATAGGGCTCAGTAATATAAAATTCTGGGTTGAATTTTGTCCCCATCAGCATTTTAAAGGCAATTCTTCGTTACAGCTGGTTTCCAGTGTTGCTTTTAGGAAGACAAGTGCTATTCTTACAACAAACCCTTAGTAGGTGACCCACTTTCCTCGCAGGAAGCTTTTCAGCTTTGTGAGCTGAAATTCCACAATTAAATGCTAAACACTTGTTTTACCCTTTCTATCTGGAGACTCATATCTATTTTCTGGGAAAGTTATTTCTAGCTGCATGAGATCTAAGTGTCATACAGCGTTGTATGAACTTAAGGTGTAGGATGTGACCATCTGATACACATGTGTGCTGTGAGATAAGCTAATTTCATGTCATGGAACTCCCTATTGATGGGTGTGAGATTTGAGATCTGCCCTTTTAGAAACTTCCAGAGTTCTACCTATTAGGCCATGAGGTATTTGTCATTCTTTGACTCACTTGGCACGGTACCCTGCAGGTTCATCCGTGTTGTTGCAAACGACAGGGTGACCTTCCTTCTTACCGCTGGCAGCATTCCGTCGCATACACAGCGTTTCCTTTAGTCGTTCGTCCACCAGCGGACATCTGTTTAGGTTGGCTCTATGTCCTGGCTATGGTGACCGTGCTGCAACCAGCGCGGGAGTGCGGCGACCTCACTGAGATGTGGCTTCAGTCCCTCCGGACACACGTCCAGAAGCGGGATTACTGCAGTTATAGTCTTTGTCTTTTGAGGACTCTCTATCCAGTTCCTCAGTGACTACACAAACGTATTCCCACCAACAGTGCGCCAGAGTTCTCCGCTCCGTATCCTGGCCACACTCGCTCCTGTCTGTGGTGACAGGCCCTGTTCCAGGTGTGAAGTAATATTTCCTTGCCATTTTGTGTTGCATTTCCCTAATGATCAGTGATATTGAACACCTTTTCATCTTCTTAAACAGGAACTTGTAATTCTTTATAGAACTTAATTCTCACCAGTATACAGGGTGTTCCAAAATATGGGTGCCCCCCTAAAATATATACACACTGTGCGGATTCTATTACACTTTTGAAAATGAAGTGTATTTTAACAAGCACTCCCTTTATCAACATCCAAAGCGGTACACTTCGGGGGCACCTGTGTGCTTCTTGAATATGTACATACTCCTTAAAGAGAGGTTTCACCCTTCCCTTATCTACACACAATAGTCACCTGCGGTTTCTGACGTTTGTCATACAGTAAAATTGTGTGCCTTTCATTTGCTTCTTTCCAGCTTATAAAATGTGGTCTTGGCTATTTGCCAACTCAATACATTTCTGCAACAACTAAGGATTTAACAGGCTGTCTCTCTCTCAGAAATAGTGACACATTATTTCCATGTTTAATCACTGCATTAACCAATAACTGGCTCTTTTAAGCTTGAACTGGAGGCAGGACTTTAGGAGCTGGTGAAAGCTAAAGGAGCTTTGGCTCTGTTTACCGCAAAACCAACAGAGCAACGCCCACTGACATTACAATAGCCCAGCGCTCTGCACCGTAATTCCACTTAGAAAAGCAAGTGTGACACACTGCCAGAATAAGGAACCCCTTAATTATTCTGGGACAAAGACAAAGGAACAATTTTATTTCATAACATCTTTTCATAGCATAATTAGGACAAATAAAGGAGGAAAATGAGTGTGCAGGAGCAAGCTACCCTGCGTGAGCCTTCTTACCATTTTGTAGAGATCAGAGACACTGATCTGGTCCGAATCCACCACCTCAAAGTCCTTCCGAGGCACCAGGTCCAGGCCCAAATGCCTAGAACAGAGAAGACCACACTCAGCCGCACGTATGAGCCAGGCCGCCGTGAGCTGCGGACAGGGCTCAGGCCTGCTCAGGGCACAGCCTTTGGTAACTGCCCTGCGTTCACCTTTAGGTAAATATGTAAGGCGACACACTGCTAGGCTCAAGCAGGCCCCCGTGATGGTAAGAAAGACTCATCTGCTATCGCCTTGTAAACAGGTGGATTGTGTTCATTAAGGATGGCTTTTCTATAATCATGAATAAGTCACATTTATTTTTATTTCTCCCCATCCTACAAGTATGCTCAAGGTTCAGTCATGCATCACTGCCACTACCAAGAGAAGCTAGCCAGGATCCAAGTAGCTGTGTAATCCAAAGCCAGACACGTAACAAGATCACCTGCTGAAGATATTAAACGCGAAGAAATCTATGTTTTGGTGGAATTTTATCTTATTTTCAATTTAATTAAAACTGACAATGGGTTTTAGTAAAGACATTACCACATATTAGCCAATATCTTAAGAAACTTTAGACAGAAGCTTAACCAAAGAGGACTACTGCCAAAGAACTCAGTACTTGGGAGATCTGGTGTACCTCAGGCAGAAGGAGGAAATCGGGTGGTTAACGGTCGGCCTGGAGGCAGTGTGAGACAGAGACTCACTGGACATAATAGAACTCGGGTTCAAACACAAGGACACAATTTATAGTCAATAAATGTTAGCTCCTTTCTCTCTCTAGAAAAACAGCTCTAAACCTGGAGTCCAGTGGAGCGGTGGGCCCTGAGACTGCTTAAACAGTACATACACTTGTTCATTGTACAAGCGATCATATCATTCACAATGTTTTCCAAACATTCGGCAGTCAGGCCACTGAAATCTTTTAGATACAAAAATGAGACAAAATTTCATAGATATTCTTTAACCACTAGAAGTCACAAAATATATGATAGACTAATAGTAGAATTAAGTAACAAAAAGACTATGCAAATAACCCGATTAAAATGGGTGTTTTCAATATAAGAGCTTAAGGAAAAATCCAGCCGATCTAAGCCAATAGGGCTGGGTGCGTGTGCTCTGAGTCAGTGCACCCACACAGGGATACCATGCCAACTCTATCTTACTGGCACTCTGACACTCTTGCCTTGCTTGTCCACCCAGCTGTCCACCTACACCCCCATCCACTCACCTCAGACCTTTTATGCAGCGACCACGTGCTGAATTCAAGAAACACGGCAGTTTTCAGTCAAGCAAATGCTGATATTCAACAGGCTAACTCTCCCGAGAGCAGAGTGTTTTCCCTCGCCTAGAAGTCACTAGAGCACGGCACCTTTTAGCTTCTCGGTTTCATTATAAGAGAATGATTCACAGGTGATCGGATAAAATAGAGGACGAGTTCCTTCTACTAAGACTGACTTCAATGGAGAGAGAGTAGTTTTCAGAAGCTAAGTTGAACAAGTGTCCTCATTGGAAGAAGGAAGAGGGGCGGCACAGGGAGAAGCAACACACACTGCCTCTGAGGGAGGTTCCTGGCCTTCTCTGTGGTTTAAGGACAGAGCAGTTAAGTGCAGGAAATGGTCAACTTAAGGAGTTTATGTTCACAGCAGCCGAGCAGTTAGGAACGTGGCTCTCAGGTTATACTGCCTGGTTCATATCTTGGCTCTTCTCCAAGCCACTCTGTCTTACCTATTAGCATAGGCTGTTGTAATAGTTAATCCAGGTAAAGCACTCCGCACACTGCTGGCATTGTGAACTGCACAGCTGTTATAATTATCATCAGTATGTGTTACATTATTAGCCAATATATGGCTTAAAGTGTAAGGACTGTGATCAGAGAGACGCAGTGTCTGAATAAGACTCAAACAGAAGCAGAAGACACACATCTATATACATCTACATACAGAGATAGTACACAGCTGAGTTTTCAAAAATGGTCCTACTAATTGCTTAGGTCAGTGGTCAGCAAACTCATGAGTCAACAGAGCCAAATATCAACAGTACAATGATTGAAATTTCTTTGGCGAGCCAAATTTTTAAAACTTAAACTTCTTCTAACGCCACTTCTTCAACATAGACTTGTCCAGGCCGTGGTGTTTTGTGGAAGAGCCACACTCCAGGGGCCAAAGAGCCTCATGTGGCTTGCAAGCCGCAGTTTGCCCATCATGGGCTTAGGTGAACCGTCTTCAAAAATATTTAGGCTTCGCTTACCACCTGTCACTCACCACTCATTCCTGCATTCCAATAACTCACTAAGTGTTTACCGGCACCTACTCTGTGCCAGCGCATGCTAAAGAGCAGACACAGCAGTGAATCCGAGACATGGTCCTGGTTCTACATTCTTTCGGGTGTATCTCTCCAAGGGCCCTGAATCTGTACATCACATTCTTTCAATTTTACATTTCTCTTTTCTTTTTTACAAATTAAGGTTTTTGTTCTTTTTTACTCATTTTAGAGAGAGAGGAAGGAGAGGGAGAGAGAAACATCGATGAGAAACATCAATGTTGATCAGCTGCCTCCTGCACGCCCCCACCCCCCTTGCTGGAGATCAAGCCTGCAACCCCAGCATGTGCCCTGACCAGAAATCAAACTGGTGTGCATGGGTCCACACTCAACCACTGAGCCGCACCAGCCAGGCAGAATCTTACCTTTCTAAATGTTCTATATTCTATTTTCTACTGGGGATTCCTCATCTGCAAGAACACATTCTCAGTCCTTTCTGAAAAAGGGGGCCATGAAAGATAACGTCTTGATTCTTGAATACTCCAAACTGCTTAATTTGCCCCACTGGTGATTACATAGTACAGCTGCTCATCTCCCCACATACTTTTGAAGATATGACTTCATCATACTCTAGCATCCAGTGTTACTGATACAACTTTTGAGGCCAATGTGATCCTTTTTCTTTAGACTGGCTTTTCTGTCGAAAACCTTTTGGGTGGTTCTCCCCAGCCGTGGGCACTGAACTCCCTCCGTGGGCCGGGCAGTGGGTGTGGGTGTTCTTCATTCACAGGCGGTGTCTGGGGGCCCTTTCAGCCCTAAGACTCCTGGCCCTCTGGCTCTGGGAAGTTTTCCTCTATCATTTCTATGGAATGTCTTCTTTGTTTGCCTTTGTATGCTTTTCCCCTGGAAATTATAATGTCTGATGTGGGACCCCCTGGTCTAACCCTCTGTATTGCTCTTCTTTCTTCAATCATTTCCCATTCTTTTTTATTTTCCTAGTGACAACATAAAATTATCTTCCTAAATGTTTTATTTTGGAAGTCACATACTCAGTTTCTTTTTATAGCATTTCCCCCTACATAATGGATTTTCTTGATTCTTTTGGAGGATACTCAGATTGTTTAAAAGCTCAGCAGATGAGTGTATTAAAAAACTGTGGTACATCTATACATGAGAATACTGCGCTGCTATAAAAAGGAAGGAACGTCTAACATTTACAATAGCATGGATGGACCTGGATAGCATTATGCTAAGCGAATTAAGTCAATTAGAGAAAGATAAATATCACATGGTCTCCCTCATTTGTGAAATATAATGAACAACATAAACTGATGAACAAAAATAGATCCAGAGACAGAGAAGCATCGATCAGACCATCAAACCTCAGAGGGAAGGCAGGGGAGGGTCGGGGGAAAGGGGAAAGACCAACCAAAGGGCTTATATGCATGCATATAAGCCTAACCAATGGACACAGACACTGGGAGGGTGAGGGCACAAGCGGGGATGGGGGTACCATAGAGGGGTAAGGACACATATGTGATATCTTAATCAATAAAGAAAAAAATAAAATAAAAAGTTCTTACTCATCTCTGACTCTCTCTGGGGCCTGATGACTTCCTCTGAGCTAGGCATTTTATTTACCCTGATCCCCGCCTCTTCTTTATGGAAGGATTTCTGCAAATGTTTGCTAATTCTCGATTGTCCACTCAGACTTGCAGTTCTTAGAAGTGCGGGAGATTTCTGCATGGGCCGGTGACTAGCAAACGTCTCTTTCTGCTCAGTGGGAGGGATTTGGTCATCACACTTGGAAACCCGTTGGTGCCACAATACCGAGGGCTTTACAGTAAGGCCCCCACTCTCTCTTGTCCGGTTTCCTCCCGGGCAGCTGGTGTGCAGTGGAAACCCTGGCTGCCGGGCCTTCTCTCGTGGTGGGGGATTCTTTCTCTCACACACTCTCACCAAACCCCCCTTTGTATGTTCAAAGCCACACTCCTCCCCTCCGTGATTCTGTGCGTTACAAAGGAGTAGCTCCTTCATTAGCTAAACTTCCCCACATACACTGGGCTTCCTCTGTCCCCAGCCCTCCAACGGCTTTGTAGAAATGGGTCCATGCATCTCATTTATTGCCGGCCCCTCCCGTTCTTTTTCTTTTCTATTATTTCAATGATTATTTCAATGATGTCTTGAGAGGGAGAGGAGCTGAAGACTTGTACTAATATACTTAAGGTATATGTAGATCTTAACAGAAAGGAAACTGGTCACTTCAAAGTTCAATGGACATGATTTTAAGAGAATGAGACAAAAGTATCTAAAAATTATATCAATGATTAAGTCTAGGAAGAAATAAAATCTAAATACTATTTACTCTAGCTTCCCATAGCTAAGTCTTAGGATTGTACTTGTATGGCAATAGCAAATAATCACACCCATACATACAGGGCTATATTTGAATGAAAATTAGTTAAGAATATTCTGAAGTACAGATGTAAAAATTCCCATTTGTAGTATATGCTTATTTAGATGCACCAAATTCACATTTATTAAAAAGATACTAAAAGATAAAACAAAAGCAAATTCTGATTCCTGAGGTCGATAATCAAGGAATTTGAGCGGGAAGAGACCTCAGCAGATCATGTCCAATCTGATTTCCCAGAAGTTAAAACGGAGGCTGGGAGAGTGTCAGTGAGCAGAGCTAATGAGTGTCCTTTGCTAAACTAAAAGAAACGACAACTCATAGTAAAAATGACCAGAGCTCATTGGAGTAGAGAGTATAATAATGACTCTTAATCACTAGGAGAAGCTCCGGTTACGCACAGACTCCATGAGGACCGAGTTGATGTAAATAAAGCTGAGAGAGGCCCAAGCAGCAGACATACTTACTCATTCCCCCAGTCCAGGCGCACGGTGATGTGCCGCTTAACCTCCCGAACCTGATCCTGAGTCAGGTGACCAGACAGTAGCTGCCTTCGAAGGTCAATAAGTTCATTCATCACATGGCGAAGTTTGTAGAAAAGATCTACTTTGTGTTTCTGAAAGGGCATTTTTGGTGTTGGGTGAAATAAAAAATGGACATGGAAAAGGAATGAAAAAAGAAAGAGAAATAGTTAAACTATGAGAAGTGCTCATTTCTCTAAACCTCTAAAAAGGCAATGTAAAGAGAAGCCCATCTAAGATCTAAAAGTCCTTAGTTCATGTAGTTCGTGCTACCTAAAACCTCCACGCAGTGACGTAACGGGTGCTGCAGCTGCCCTGGCCGGCACAGGCCGTGTATCTCCACTCCACAGTCGGCGTCACTGACTTACGGGGACGGGAAGCCGCACAGGAGCGCAGCTCTGTCTGCTGACAGAAGGTACCATACTGCAGCCACACAGATGCCACCGCCCAGCAGCATCCCGGCTTCCCCAGGAGGAGTACTCAGAGGGGGAGGCAGAGCGAGAACCGCTTGCCCTATTTAAAGGCACGAAGGCTTCAAATAAAGCGCGGTCTCCAGAGGAACATTCACTCCGGTTTCCAGGCTCATCTGGCTTTAATTAGCTTCTGTAAACAGTATGCGTCCCCGGTGTCACAGATGCCTCGTCTTTCTGGTTTAATAAAAAGTGTCACCTTCATAAGAGGTGAGTGGGAACCTTTCAATGAACTTACTGATGTCACGGTGGCTATATTTATAAGTAAAAAATGTAAGTGGCATGACAGTAAATGCTTGAGAAAAAGTTATACTTAAGAACATAGATTTTAAAAATAAATTCCTATCTGCTCACAAATGAAATTTTTATTTTGGAATTTTTAGGTTTCTGTATTATAGGGAAGCATAATTTTATATAATTAAAACTCTTGGAACGTAATTTATCTGAATAAATGCTTTTAAAAATAGATCAACCTATACTAGTGATTTTCAACCGGAGTGTTGCAAGAATGTTTAGAACATGCAATACCTGACTATTTAACAGGGGCACTGGCCTCTTCCCTTAGATTGTCAAAAACAAAAATGACAACAGGCAGCCCAATAATAGCTGTCTGGATTGAATGAACCAAAATTATCCCCATTTTCTTTGTCAGATAAGCATAAAATATGTTCTATGTGCCACAGAATTTTAGTAATTAGTTTATGTGTGTCATGAGATGAAAATCATTGACATACTATTTGTTAGTAAAATCTCTATCTGAGATTTCCCCTAAAAGGGGGCTTGCCAAAATAAGCTTGATTTAAGTGGCTATAAATAAAATTAATTATACAGTAAGTTACAAATGTTTTTGATTAATTATAAAGCAAACTGCTATGTTTTTAGGTGGCAATGACCTCACAACAAATGTTCAAAACATCATACTCCTGAGAAACCACCGAATGGAGCACCAGACTTAATGGTCCATCTTAAAGAGAAACTATTTTTAATTGGAAAAACCTAAGGAATCGTGTACTCTAACTTCATTTCAAATGGCATTCTGGCCCTTCTTTCGTCCATGACCATATGAAGAAAAGTTAAGCACCTTGCTGGGACACAATGCTGGCAGAAGGGCAGGATTTACAAAGTCCTGCCAGCTCAGAAAGCAAGGCCTAAGCAAACAGCATCTGGCAAACTGAGATCTTGAAGATAAGCAGAAAAGGCAATGCGGTTTTGATAAAACAGGGCTACCTATCTAAATTTAAAATAGAAAGTTAGAATTATTATTTTCCCATGGAACCACATGTAATAACCCACTGCATATGTAATGAGCATTTATTCGATCACTCAGTTAACAAATGATCACAGAGCAGCGGCTGAATGCTACCATCTTGTTGTGATCAGAAGCTCCTATTCCTGTGTTTTTGTTCCACAGAGAGAGACGGACCAAGGAAAGAAAGTAAATGGTGGTGGTGAGCTCTAAGAAAGAACACTGGAACGGACGGGGACAGTAGGTAGCCATGGCAGCGGGGACAGGGGAGAAGGAACACTGGAACGGAACGGGGACAGTAGGTAGCCATGGCAGCGGGGACAGGGGAGAAGGAACACTGGAACGGAACGGGGACAGTAGGTAGCCATGGGCAGCGGGGACAGGGGAGAAGGAACACTGGAACGGACGGGGACAGTAGGTAGCCATGGGCAGCGGGGACAGGGGAGAAGCACTCTGTCAGGGGGACAGGGAAAGGCTTCTTTGGGAGCTGAACGGAGAGGAGGAACACGAAGGAAAGGAGGTGACAGCAGCTGAGAAAGCCGGGCAGGTTAGAGGCACAAACCGGCAAGGGCACACGCCCTGATGTGGCCGGGGCCTCGGCGTGGCGGAGAGGGCAGTGCCTCCGGGCGAAGCGAACAGGGAGGGGGTGAGGATGCAGCCAGAGGCCACGGGGCCAGAGGACACAGCCTGCGGGAGCCATCTTTGGCTTTTATTCCAACTAGATGGGAAGCACTGGGGTTTGCAGCGGAAGAGTGATGCGCTATGACTTAAGTCCTGAAAGCACCACAGAGGGCTCTGTGGGGAGGAAACCATGAGAAGAGGAGCGCAGGGGTCCCGGTGAGAGAGCTCTGGACTGCAATGACCCACAGAAGGAGGGCTGCCTGGGTGAAGGTCGGACAGTGGTGATAACAATGGTAGGGCTCAGTTTGACATGGCAGAGCTATCAGATCTGCTGATAGATTAGGGGTGGGAAATGAATGAAGTCAAAGATCACTCCTTTTCCTGGCCTGGGAACACATCTGAAAGAGGGAAACAAGATTTACTCTGGACATGCTAATTTGACAGGTGACATTTAGAGGTCAGAAAATCAAGAATTATCTAGCAGAGAAAACTACGAAGGAGGAGTAAGCAGGGAGGTGAAAGAAAAAGCAATACTGAAAACAGGATTTTACAAAGGACTTTGTCAAATGCACTGGAAGATTAAATAAAATATAATACAGACTGAGAACTGCCGCGGGGTTTGGCGCTGTAGTGCCATCACCGACCTCCATGGGGCAGATGTGATGGAATGAAGTGAGTTCATGAGAGAACAGAGCAGGGATGAACCTAGAGGATATTATGCTAAGTGAGTTAAGTCAGCCAGAGAAAGACAAACATATGACATCACTTATATGTGGAATTTAAAAAAACAAATTAACAAAATAAAAACCGATTCATGGAAACAGACATAAAACTGATGGCTGCGGAGGAGGGGGTGAGAAGATGGGTGAAGAAGGGGAATATGGTTTAAAACACGTGACAGCTGCGCGGTGACAGATGGCTACCTGACTTAGTGTGGTGATCGCATCAGTAGGTATACACCTAGTAAATGTCGAATCACTATATTGTACACTATATTGTAAACTAATATAATAATGTGTACCAACTACATTTAAGTTTTAAAAAGAAAACAAAGAAGAAATGAATACAGAGCATAGACAATTCTTTTGTAGGATTTTCAGTATCTGAAGGCAAAGAAATGAGGTAGCAGAACAGGCTGTGTGCTCAAGGGAGAGAGCCAGGCTATCTGTGTGCTGAAGGGAATGACTGAATAGAGAGGAAACGGGATGATCCAGAGGCTAAATTCCTGAGCAGCCAGAAAGAGGGGGTCCCAGGTCACAGAGGAGGCTCCGCCTTGGGCACAAAGAGGAAAGGCCCAGGATGTGGCCAATGCCACAGCAGTTGGGAGGTTTGGAACAGGAGAACCGTATTTTTCCTCGGCTGCTTTAGTCTCAAGGAACTAGAATGCCAGGCTGTCAGCCGAGAGGGAGAGGGGTGGGAGCGGCGCTGGAGTCTGAGAACAGGGAAGACGTGAGACAGTTTCATGGAGAGTGCTAACACACGCAGCAGGGGAAGGGGAGTTCAGCTGCCAGCTCTCTCGAGATTTGTGAGCATTAATTAAAAGGTTGCGTTTTTGTTAAGCCAAGTACATCTGACGCTTGAACAACATGGGTTTAAACCAGGCAAATCCACTTCACCCGGTTTTCTTTCAATATTAAATACCTACACATTTTCAACCCACGAGTGGCAGCCTATGGGTGTGGGGGGCCAACTGCACGCACTGACCTCCGCCACTTCGCATGGGGAGTGTGAGCATCTGCAGATCTTGGCATCCATGGAAAGTCCTGGAACCAACCCCTGAGGATACTGAGGGGCAACTAAGTTTTGGGGGAGTCAAAAGTTAGACACAGACTTTCAACTGTGCTGGGCGCCAGCACCCCGAGCCGTGTTGTTCGAGAGCCAACTGTATAATGTGTATCGATACTGAAATATTACATACATGTGCATATGTACACACGCCGTTCAAGGTGAGTAGTCTGGCGCCTGCCCGCGGAGCACACGGTTCACAGAGGGTCACCTGGCGCCCCGGGCCAGCTGGGCACCCCCTCGGGCTTTCCCACCAAGAGGCCTGATCAGTGACAGGCAGGGGTAAGGGTTAGCTTTCCCACACAATCACCCCCAGCTCCTGCCACTGCTCAGACAGAGCAGGGGAGGGGGGGAGTGTGAGAGGAAAAAGAAGTCTGTAGCCTAACTTACCGACACGTTCAAGCTTCTCCACAACCTCAACAGTCTAATATTTGTTGAGAACAGTCAGACCATTTGGGAAACAGTCAAAGAACCAGGAGAAACTATAACTTTAACTGCGCTGCAACCAGGTGCCAAGTAGAATAGAATGTGCCTCTCATTGTGCAAGGACCTCTGGAACTCAGCAGGAAAAATCGGAGGCTAATGCTCCCGACTTACACATTTTCCCACTGAGCGGCAGGTAAGCCAAGGGAGAAGGGCTGTGCGGGACCAGCCTCTGAAGCAGCAGAGGAGCAGCTGCGGAGGCTCCACCCTTAGGTATGGCCTTCACTTAAAACTGCATATTCACAAAGGCGTGCGGGTGGGATTGTAAAAACGCTATTTGAAAGAAAGTTACGTCAAAAGTAATGACCTCCTCAAGGAGAACAAATGTCCTGCCATTAGTACTGAAAACTTCAGGCGAAAATCAACTTAATGAAAGTCAAACTTCACATCTAAAATTCAAGTTGTTAAGGGAAGATTCCCAGATGTCTCCATTTTACCTCTTACTTTCGAACAATTATCAATACTTTAGTTGTAGGTAGATGGTTTATTTTCTCGTCTTATTTCTTGTTAACAAAATAACCATTTTAAACTTGAATTTATTTAAACTTCTCCAAAATTCCTTTTCTTAAAAACTGCTATTAATAATCAAGTCTCTTACCATAAGTTACCCTCTAATCCCACTCAAAATGTTTGTGTTAAACCACAGAGCTTTAGTGCTCATCTCAGTGTGATATAAGAACATCTCAACCGCAGTTCCTGCAACACTAATGGCCTTCTGCCGTGAAGTCCGGGGATTCAAACTTCCATTTAGGCTGCTGAACTACGTCATTAGCAAAGGCTTGAAAATGAGTTCAAACGAGAAAAAATCCTGTGAAACGAAACAAAATCTCTAAATCCAAGCAGTTTCACACTTATCTCCATGTACGTATTTGTAAGAAATACATGTGCAAAAACGCAATGTGAAAATTACGTTTAGACCAGTGGCTCCCACGCCCACAGCGGGGGCAATGTGATTTTTAAGGGGGGCAATTCAAGAATGAGTTATTAACGGTGAGCTTTTACATTTCTTATAGTTCATATAGTATATGAATATATATTGTGACATATTTATGCATTTCAGTTCTCTATTATGTTTTGGAGCTTTCTTTGCGATTTTTTTCATACCACTTTATATCATTATTTTAAAACAATTCCTTAGTGATTTCTTCCTCAGGACTTAAACTGTCCTTTCGTTCTTTTTTTCTCTCATGGATGTCATGATCTTTGGAAGCTTGTTTAGACCAACTTAATGGCCTTTTAGGCTTCCTCGGCCTGAGTCCTCAGCCCAGAAACACTGACAGCTGCTCCTCTTCTCGGTGACAAGCTGGCCCTCTCCTACACTCCACAGCCATGGCCAGCAGGGAGTCAGCACTCGCCCCACTCACAAAACTTAGTCCATATTTTAATGCTTCATTCTTAATTAGGAATAGAAAATACCACCATATACTGAACAAACCGAAACAATATTAGGAGTAAAAGAAAATTTCAAATAAAATAGTATTTTCAGGCAGCACCGAGGTTATGTGTTCCGTCCCTGGAGTGAGAACAGGATGTAACAGGAGACAAAGATCCAGAGCCCACACGGCTTTTGGAGATTAGGAATAAGACAGTTGTAGTTAAAAGCACAATCTAGTAAAAAGGATAGGAAGTTGAAGAATTCTGCCAGAAAGCAGAAGAAAGAAAAGTGTACAATAAATAAATGGGGGAGGAGATATAAGAAAACCAGTGCCTCGTTCTAAGATGGCCAATTCGGAAAGAGTTATGAGAAGAGAAAACTACAAAAACACAGGCGAAGCTGTCAAAGGAACGCAGTCCACGGCCTGGGACCGACCGAAGGAAATGAGTTTCTAGGGGCAGAACGCACGCGGAGCAGCATGATCAACGAAAAGGGTTCCAGCTACGGAGCGTGGCTGTAATACTGCAGCTGACGCCGAAACCTTCCGTGGAAAACACCTTGTCACCAGCAGCCAGGAGCCAGAGTGACCCTGGGCTTCTGAACAGCACTGGGACCTGGACGGTGATGACGCAACGCTTTAGAGCTTCTGTGCTGCATTTGTAACCAAGAATTTTATGTCAAGCCAAGCTATCGACCAAGGGTAAGGATATACTAGTCATCCCAAATATGCAAAAACTCCAAAATAAATGTTCTCCCACCACATTTCTCAGGAAGGTATGGCGAAAGTGATTCATCAAATGAGGAACTAAATAAAAACCTGAGATGACACTGGTTTAGCCCAGGAGACGGGGGACCTAGGTCAAGGGCAGGGACACTGCTCAGGCCAGGTTAACATAGACGCTGGAGGGCTTTGTCAGGACACTGTGGAGGAAACCATTAAGCTGCAAACACCTGGATGTGTATAACATACTCAAAGGGGTTTTCATTTCTCCAGAAGGTCAGGTTGTACAAAAAAGAGGAAACAAAACAAATGAAAAGAGAAACAATTATTAACTATTTAAAAAAACAAGGTTGCCCTGGCCAGTGTTCTCAGCAGTTAGAGCATCAGCCCAGCACTGAAGGTCTTGGGTTCGATTCCCAGTCAAGAGTACACACCTGGGTGGCAGGTTCAATCCCCGGCCCTGGTAGGGGTGGTGCAGGAGGCAACCAATCGATGTGTCTCTCACATCAATGCTTTTCTCCCTTCCCCCTCTCCCTTCCTCCCTTCCTCTCTTTAAAAAAAAAAACAACACAAAAAAACAACAACACCAGAATCAATGGGAAAATTATTCTCAGGTGAAGATTAACAAAAAACAGAAAGAAAAAAAAAACACAAAACACCCCATATACAACAAATAAATGTAATCTTATTTCACTATGTGGCTCTGATATAAAATTAGCTACACAGGCATAGTAGTAACTGCATATTGATTTAACAAAAAATGTGTAACTATTTTGCAAGTAGCGGAGTTAGGGGAAGAGCATTTGAGTAAAAAGAACATTCAGAGCTGAGCTCTCATCTTCTCATCTTACTGGCAATAATCTGAACGACTGCTGAGAAAAGTCAAAGAAGAAAGTGCCAAAGCAGGACTGTCTCTGAACATCAAAAAGACAAAAATCATAATCGCAGAAGATACACTTGTAACAGACAATGAACAATGTTGCAGACTCTGCTTACCGTGATGAGCCATCAATGCGATGGAGATGAGCCTGCAGCCCAGACATCAAGAGCCGGCTGAGGCTCGCAGGGCACAGTGAAGGAGGAGGAGAGAGCATCAGAGCAGAGAGGCATCCTCAGAGGCCAACGCCAAGCCCATGCACACCCTCGTGCTTCCAGCCACGATGTGCGGGTGTGAGGCGCGCACAGTGAACAGGCGGACAGGAAATGGGTTCGGTGGGAAGGAACATGGTGCTGAGGAGAGCTCTGTGGAGACCAGGGGCCTCAGAAAGACAAACCAGTGGGTCCTACAGCCAGTTAAGCCTGAAACATGGCTGGAGGCAAAAATGACAAAACTTCCAGCACATCCTAAGGCAGCGGGTTCCGGAAAAGAACAATAATGCTGGGAGAGAGAAGGCAGCAGGAACAGAGGGACAAACAGGAGGCAGACGGACTCCCAAGGCGCCACAGACATGGTCCACAGGAGGAGCCTCCTCACTCAGTCACAGGAGCCTACACTGCACACATGTAATAGGAGGCCAGTCACAGGAGCCTACACTGTACACATGTAATAGGAGGCCAGTCACAGGAGCCTACACTGTACACATGTAATAGGAGGCCACTAAAGGAGCCCGAAAACTGTACACATCAAGATACACATTACAGCAATGTTACTGAGAAATCGGAATCTCAATAAGTAACTAAAAGAGCTAAGTAAAACGGGTGAGCAGTGGAAATAAGGAACGGGGAGAGATAGGTAAAAAAAACTACCACTTTTCATTAAAGGCCTACTTGTCTTTAACATGTGATTTAAAAACCCATATATACGTATATTTCTGATGTCTTTAAAACATGAAATTAAAAAACTTCTACAATGAAAGGCACACACACACACACACACACATATTACACACGAGTCTAAGTAATGCTGAGAAACTCTGAGCAAGATAGGTGGATTATATCACTGTCAATATCCTGGTTATGACACTGTAATATAGTTTTGGGAGATATTATCATTGAAGGAAACCGAGTAAAGGTTACATTAAAAAAAATACAGAGAGATTTTAATTGATTTTAGAGAGAGGGAGGGAGAGAGTGATTGAAAAAGGGAGAGATCGATCAAGACATTGAGAGAGAAAAATCCATAAGAGAGAGAAACATCAACCGGTTGCCTCCTGCCACATGCCCCAACCAGGACTGAACCCAAAATCTGGGTATGTGCCCAGACCGGGAATCAAACCCACCGCCTTCTGGTGTATGGGACGATGCTCCAACCAAATGAGCCACCCCAGCCAGGGCTCTGTATAGTTCTTAAGACTGTGAATCTATAATGACCTCAAAATAAAAAGAAGGGAGACCATGAAATAAGTGCTCATCGTTAGAATGACTTGATGTTGTAAATAAATAAAATAACCTCCAAATTAGTGCCTACATTCAGAGCTATTCCACTATCAATTACAACGATATTTTTTAGAAAGGAACTTTGTAAATTCACATATAGTATTTATATGGATGAATTAAGGCCCATAAGCAGACGCACCAACCTTGGAAAGGAGGCGAGAAAAGAAAAGACATGCCCTACTAAACATTAGGATTTACTTTATCATATATTAAGACATCCCACAAAGCCATTTTGATAAAAACTGACGCATTACAGATAACAGAAAGGAGAACCCAGAAACAAACTGGTGTGAGCAGCTGGGCTGTGGCAGGGACGGCATTACCATCAATGGGAGCAAACAGCCTGGTTAGTAGGTGGCGTGGGAATGCTGGCTTTGACAGTGAGAAAAGTAAAGCTGGAATTCCAGAGTTCCATCTGGAGAAGGAATTCCAGATGGTAAAGTCATAAATGTGAAAGGTGAAATTATGTAACTAATAAAATAAAAGGTAGTAGGAGTATCTTCTCGACTGATATAAGATCTGTTCAACAAGGGTCATGGACAGAAAATCAGAGTTTCCCTTTAATTGAAAGTTTAAATACTTTGGGATCAAAAATTTGTTAAAATAAAATGATATTAAATGTTAGGAAGTTGTCATTCTAACAATACTGCTATTATTTAGATGAGAAGTAATGCAATTAATAATGAGATTTGAATTATTAACATCAGTATCTGCCCTTATTTTAATGACAGAATCAATCTACTTGCATCCTACAGGAAAGAAACCATGCGATGTTATGATTATCCATAAAAAGTAGATTTAATTCATCAGCAGTATCACTTTCAAATACAAAGGAGAATAAACAAAAGTCTGTTTTGAAATTATACCTAAAAATAGTGCTGGAAATGCTCCTAGTTCATTTTCATTCTCTCTCTCTTCCCTCCCTCCCCCCTCCCCCCCCTCTGTCTTCTTGCATTAACAGCTACTGTCAAAGACCAGTGACTAATGCCTACACCTGTTATCACTCTGCTCCATGCTCTATAACTCACAGTGAATCGCATATGCCCCATTTCTCAGCTCCCCTCAGTATCTGGGAGGAGATCTATGCTCAACTACTCCTTTCCCACGTTAAAAAGAGCACAACTCCTCTAGCATTCTAATGGTCACTTCTCACTTACCTAGATTAACTCTCTTTCCCTGTAAATATCCAGTCTTAGAAATGACTGACTTACATAGCTGGTACAATACTGTTGTTTCGAACAAATACATCGATGGTTAAGAACAAGGAGGAATAATAAAAAGTCAGTGTTCTTTTTCGTGGTAAAATAGTGTCTTACTCCACCTAGGCTGCTGTAACGAAACAGAGACAGACGGACTTACACACAATAGAAAGGTATTCCTCAGTTCCGGAGACTGGAAGTTCCAGGTCCGGCGACGGCCCTCTTTGAGGCTCGGGCTGGACTTCTTGCTGGGTCCCCACATGGGAGGTGTCTTTTAAAAGCGCACTAATTCCACTCACGGGGGCTTCCCCCTCATGACCTAAGCACCTCCCAAAGGTGCCTCCTGACCCCCTCACACTGGCCATTAGGTTTCCAGCACAGAAATGCTGGGAGGACATAAACATTCAGGCCACAGCACATAATGGCTTAGCTTCATGAGAAGAACCAAGATGGCAGCATAGGTAAATGCCTGTACTTGCTGCCTCCCAAAATCGTATCAAAATTACAACTAAACACAGACCCACCATCATTCAGAACTGAAAGCTGGCTGAGCGGAAGTCCTACAACAGGAGAAGGAGAGAAGAAAGCTCACTGAGGCTGGCAGGAGGGGTGGAGGCTCGGAATGGGATGGGCTGGCACCCACATTTGCAGTTTTTTTCATCGGGAGGGAGATCGTCTCTGTGGAGGCCGCTGTGAGGAACAAGGGGTCCCAGCTGCACACCAGCCCCCCAGCCCAGAGTCCCAGAGCTGGGAAGAGAAGTCCCCGTAACTACGGTCTGTAAAAACCAGCTGGGACTGTGGCTGAGAAACACAGGGGCTGCTGGAGAACAGGTGTTCCTTTTAAAGGGCAGTTGAATGATGTGCTCAGACTCCAGACCTCCGAGCTCCAGCGCCCAGGGGCTGCAGGGGACCCAGACACGTACAGGGAGGAACCGGACTTCTGGCATCAGGGCAGAAACTCAGGGATGGCTTTCTTCCAGACAGGGGTGCTCTCAATTGCTGGGACCTCCCTTGTTGCAGGGCTGACTGGCAGCCATTTTTGAGTCTCCATCAGCCAGGAGCACATGTCAGTTCTGCCCTGGGGATTCCCCCCACCCCCGCATCCAATTTGCAGCCCCGCCCAGGCTGTTTGCAGCAGCTTTTCCACATGAATGGCCTATCTTGGTTTAGGCTTCAGACTTTGTTAAAATCTCTCAAACAAGATGCAGCTGATGACAGCGGGCCCCAAACCTATCAATAAAAGGCCCAAGACCCAGCAGCAGCCTGCGTTGCTTCACAGTTGGGCCTCACCTCATGCACAGCAGCTTTTCATAGTCACAGCTGGTCCTCATAGCCAATTGGCCTGGACATTAAATCCTCCCAGAGATGCCCACAGCAATCAAGAATCAACTACAAGCCTGTGCACACAGCCCACACAGGGCACACCTACAGTGCCCAGTTCAGGGAACAGACCCAGGGGCGCCCCTTCTCCCAGCCTCCGGCCCCTCTCCAGCGTCTTATCCAATCTCCACCTTCAGAACCACCTGAGACCGGCCAGCACACCGGCTTTCTCTCTGCCTCAGCTCCCTATTGCCGAACCACGACCTCCCAAATTCACCAGGATTATTCCACCAGGTGGAGGCTGTGGCCAGCCGCCCGCCAGCCTGCCCCTGCGGCTCCACACCCCTCCCTCTGGGCTTCTGTTCCCACTGACACTGACAATGACGGGTGGCTCTCCAGAGCCGGCCCTTCTTCCTCCTGTTGGTGGAGAAGCAGCGAGGGCGCTGAGCATCTTAAAGCTGCAAACCCAGCCGGGGCCGCGTTCTCCCAGGGGAGCGGGCAGAGCTCAGGCCGCAAGGACCGCCCGGCCGGGAGAGGAACCTGCAGGCCCGGCTGGAGCCGCGGCCCTGGCTCTGCCCGCTGAGCGCTGCGGCTCCCGGGAGCCACGTCCGGGGTGAGCGGGTAAAGCTCCTCAGGAAGAGGGCGACCCCCGGCTCCCTCTGCAGGCTGCCCCCGGGCTGGTGGGCGGTGTCTCTTCGAAAGGCTCCCCCTCAGGCCCGACCAGGAGGCCTTTGGGGGGCCCCTCTGCACCCCCCAAGGTCTCTGGCTTTCACCTGAGTCTCCCCCAAAACCACCAGCCACTCTCAACCACCCTGAAGCCCTCTCCCATGCACTGGACTGAATGAAACAATAAAGCTTTTTGCATGAAAGTAAATAAGTAGATAAATAAAGATAGCACAAAAAATGCTCTGTCAGAACACGGGCCTATGTGTCTGTATTTTTATTTTGGAAATAATGAAAAGAAAAAAAAAACAACAACAATGCACAGCTGGAATGTAAGGAAGACCGCAGGTCCTGGACTGGGTCCAGAGACGGCTGTGTGCCTGTGCATGACGCGGTGGAAGTGCGAGGAGCCGTCTTTCTGAGTGCGTGCTCTGGGCCTGGCATCACAGAACCTCCCGGAAAGAGCCCCTGCCAGCCCCTTCCTGGGCATGACTGGAGGGCGGCTTTGTGCCTGGTGTCAGACCAATTTACTTTGAGATCAATAGGTTTGTGATATGGGGCAATTTTTGTTACCTCTCTACTCTTGGTTTCTTCATCTATAAAATAAAAATACTATATTCTTCAATGTTGTCATGTGGATTTGATTTTTAATAAAACATCTATAATATAGCAAGCTTTAAAGTGTTAATAGTATTATTCATGTCAAAATATATTTTCCGGTTTTTTTTTAAATTAAATGTATTGAGACGACATTGGTTAATAAAATTCATATAAGTGTCAATTCTATGATACATCATTTGCATATTGCACTGTGTGACCACCACCCAAGATCAAGTGGCTTTACGTCACCATATATTTTTGATCCCCTTTGCTCTTTAATATCCCCCCCGCTCCAATTCCCTCTGGTCACCATCATACTGTTGTCTGTGTTTATGAATTTTTGTTATTTTTCTTGTTTATTTGTTATTTTCATTTTTATATCCCATATATAAGTGGTATCATATGGTTCTTAACTTTTTCAGTCTGACTTATTTCACTTAGAATAATATTCTTTTTAAAATATATTTTTATTGATTTAAGGGGGAGAGGGGAGAAAGGGGAGGAGAGGGGGAGGAGTGGGGAGGGTAGGGAGAAACATCAATGTGAGAGTAGCATCAATCTGTCACCTCCTGCACGCCCCCACTGGAAATCTGCTCTATAATCTGCTTATTTTTTATTTAGTATATAATAACTCTTAAGTTCAATACATTAATTCATTTACTTAACAGATAGTATTTTTAAACACAATGAATATGTATTAGGAAATGAAGGAGTGTATGTGTACATATGGGCGCACAGTCAGGCACTGGGTCATACAGAGAGAAGAACTTATCTTTATGGAATTGACAGATTAGCAAGGAAAACAATGAGAGCTAAATTAAAAACCACTAAAGTCACTGAAGGTAACGCACACAGCACTGTGGTGACAAAGGCCAGGGGACCTACTTCGGTTGAATTGCTAGGAAAAGCCGTGGATGAAGAAATATATATTTTCATTTATCTTCATCATTTAAAGTATCGCAGATGTCCCCTCCTCCCCCATTAGTCCCTCCATCCTGCTCTCTCCCCTCCCCAGGTCTTCCCCAAACTATCGCAATATTCAGAGCCCACAGGATGAGGAGGAGCTGGGAAGTGAGAGCCAGGGGAACACGCCAGGTAGAAGAATCAGCAACAGCACAGCTCCCAGGAGTGAGCAGCGTAAGGCCTGGCTAACGGGACGGTGGGATGGAGACGCAGACAGGATGGGCTGGCGTTTAAGCCCAACAGGAACTGCGGACAGGCTGACCACTGAAGGGACACTAGGATCCCACATGCATTTTAAAGAGACCATGGTCCCTGCTGTATGGAGAAAGGAACAAAAGGGAAAGGCGATAAAAATGCCACACACATCCCCTTCCTTCTTTCTTCTCTTTATTTAGGCCAGTGTTACAGTTTCCCCTAAAAATCAAATCCGTGAGAAAAGATGCTGAGACAGAGAGAAATTGAGTGACCTAAGATACAATAGCTTACTGAAAGATCATATATGTGAAAAATGAGGAAGGAAAAGTAATTAACAATGGAAAGATTGGATGAAGTTTCTGGGAGGGCAATGAGACTTTTCCTTTTTAACTTTACCAAATAAATACACCCTAATTCTTACCCGGAGCCAACTGAAGACTTTCAGTTGTCCTGCCCTCCACAAAGACCAGCGATGGTGCACAGCCACTCTTACTGTCTTAGTGACCCAGGGAAGGCAGCCTGCGTCAGAGTCTGGTAGGTAAAACTGCTTCGTAGAAGGACAGGCCAGTTTAACAGATTAATCAATAGCGCCAAATTGCACTCCAACATGTTTATATCTACATCAATATCAAACACTAGGTATTGTCAATCCCTTTAGTCTTATCAATCTGATAAGTAAAAGTCCATATTGCCTCTTCCTTTGTATTTATGTCTATGGGTGGTTGAGCATTTCTAATAAGTTTACTAGTGGTTTCTACTTCCTTTTTAGTGAAATGGCTACATAAACATCGTACTATTAGCATCTGGAAGAATATCACTGACAGCTGTTATTTAGTACTGCTTTTGGTTCTGTCCAAGTTCTTCCAGAATAAAATCATTCTGCTACATTTGTATGTTTTTTAGAGGTAACCACTCTAATGCAGAATAAAAAGCCAAATAACACTTGCATTTATACACTGAGACAACAGTAAAATGTGGAATCCTGAAACAGGCTAACAGTCTGGGCATGAATGTGTGTCTGTATGTAGACATGTGAGCATGGCACCATCTGGCTGAAGACCTCTGGGGGCAACACAGACCAAGCCAGAGCCCCTGCTCCCAGGACACGCCTGCCAGTGGCTGCCTGAGAGGTCAGGGCAAGCTCCTGGTCCCCGGATGACCGGCCTCCTCCCCACTGAAGCCCCGCACGGCAGAGAAGAGAAGGCGCCTGGCACACCCCAAAGGCCAGAACACGGAGCTCTCTGAGGATCAGAAAGAAGAGCGGTACTCCAAGTGAAGAAGGCACCGAGAGCCACACGGACCCCCCTTTTAACTGCTCATCTGTGGATGCTGCTCAGGTGTAGTAAGCACTGTTTAGCCACGTCTCCGGATGATATCTTTACACCCCCCTTCTGAGCCCGGACTCATACAGCACTGCCTTCCACTAACTGTATGAGAAGTGTTGGTTGGCCTTCACATTTGTGGTAACTTTAGCAGTTTTATTAAAATAAACTCTTTATAAAGATATGCATATTGGCCTTGATATCCAAAACTAACTACTGCTGTTAATGGACATGAGATGTGGTCTCAACATTCTGCATATGGTCTTGCAAACAGGGGATTCAACAATACTTGATGAGAGAATAAATGGCTATAATAAATTCATGTACCAGGTTGGTACATCAATTCATACTGTGCCTCAGTATCCTCCTTTATAAAATAGGATAACTGTACCTCCTCATAGAATTTTGTAATGACTAAATTGATCAGATAAATATTCAATACAATGTAATTTTAATATAGAACTACCAATTAACTTTAATACACTAAGCTAAATTTTAAGAGATCAAGAATGATAAATTTATAGAATATATTCTTTATTTTTAAGAATAGAATTTATAAATATTAATCAATGTAGAAAGAAACACTCGTTTACAGTTCAATATACAGGGTGTCCCAAAAATATATACACACTTTGACTAATTATTAATTCCAGTGGGTTAAATCTGAAAAGAAAGAAAATCAATTGAGCTATCAGCTTTTAAGCGTGTTTACGTTTTTGGGACATCCTGTATTAATCCCACCAATGTATGTTCAACAGCAGAAAATGAGTATAGTGATAAAGACTGGAAAGAAACAAAAGTAACTAAGAACACACGTTCTGTGGTCCCTATGAGAGGTCATTACAAAGATAAGAAGCACTCTTTGCTGAAACATTAAAATGCTTATGGCTGAAAAAGATGAAGCACCAAGACACACAAAATGGACTGGAGATTGGAGAAGGTTGCCTAGAGAACAGACAGAGTTAGTATGTGGTTGCTAGGCAATGAGTTTCCAGGCTGCAGCCACTCCTGATGGCAGCAGCAGTCTGCTCCTATAAATGACTCTGGGCTTGAACAACTTTAGAACCCTTTGTAACACCTTTCCTCATGCCGAAGCCTGAGCTGAGACTGACAGCACAGGACAGAGTTCTAGGTAAATGTACTTCGTTTTTTTAGGCTACGTAATTTAACCTGCCTCTCCAGTATTTTAATGCCGCTCTTTTAAAATATAAAACATGCCGCCGAAACCGGTTTGGCTCAGTGGTAGAGCGTCGGTCTGCGGACTGAAAGGTCCCAGGTTCGATTCCGGTCAAGGGCATGTACATTGGTTGCGGGCACATCCCCGGTAGGGGGTGTGCAAGAGGCAGCTGGTGGATGTTTCTCTCTCATCGACGTTTCTAGCTCTCTATCTCTCTCCCTTCCTCTCTGTAAAAAATCAATAAAAAATATATTAAATAAATAAATAAATAAATAAAATAAAATATAAAACATGCCAACCCTGGCCGGGTAGCTCAGGTGGTTAGAGCATTGTCCCAATACACCAAGGTGTGGGTTCAATTCTGGCCAGGGCACATACAAGAAGCAACTAATGAATGCATAAATAAATGAAACAATAAACCTGTGTTTTTCTCTCCCTCCCTCTCTCTCTCTAAAATCCATAAAATTAAAATATAAAAACATGCCAGAGGTAAGACAGAAACAACAGATCTACTATATGTAAAGAGAGAAAATCCAAAGGAATATGATTATTCAAAACATTTTAAAAGGCATTGTAAACCATAATAGAATGGGTTTTTTTTAATCTCAAAGAATGTCCTAGTAAGAATAAGAACCAGCCTAAGAAAGACGATAGTAAAATTATGTCATTGTGTAACTGGATGGGGATAGTGTGGGATAGTGTGAATGTGTTACATTTGCATATTAGACATGGCATTTATAGTAGCCAAACTCATCTTCACAGTTGAATATGAATTTATCATTCTTGAAGACATGTGTCACAGACAAACTCAGACAAACATGATTAAAGAGTTTTATGATAAGGAGGAATAAATGGACATCATATATTTGAATTTTATTTTAGATTGTAATTCCACACTTGCATAATTTTTAATAAAGATTTTTAAAATAAGTTTTAGGTTCTCAGTAAAATCAAGAAGATACAGAGATTTCCCATATGCCCTTACCCAACAGATGCATAACCTTCCCCATTATCAAACCCCCAACCAGAGTGGTACATTTGTTACAACTGATAAACTTCTACTTACACACTATCATCTAAAGTTGATAGTTTCCATCAGGGTTCCATCTTGGTGTACATTCTATGGGTTTAAACAAATCCTATCTAATAAAGAGGGGATATGCTAATTGACCATCACACCCTCACAAAGATAGCGGTACCCACAGCCAATAAGGAGGGAATATGCTAATTGACTGCGACATCCTCAAAGATGGCGGTGCCCACAGCCACAAGTCCCCTCAGCCCCACTGGGCAGCAGGCACACAATACAGCTGTGCTCGCCCCCAGGCAGGTCTGGCTGCTCTACACGCCTGCCTCTGGAGTCCTCCAGTCCTCTCAGCCCCTCAGCCACCCAGGGTCAGCCAGAGGTGCAGGCAAGCCTCAGATGGTGGCTGCTCAGCCGCCCATGGCCACCTAAGACTCAGATAACCAGGGCTGGCCGAGGCTTGCGCTGCCAGCAGTGGCAGCAGCAGAGATGTGATGGGGCGTCACCTTCCCCTGATTGCAGGCTGCCTCCCGTCCCTGAGGGCTCCCGGACTGTAAGAGGGGCAGGCCGAGCTGAGGGACCCCCACTCCAGTGCATGAATTTCCATGCACCGGGCCTCCACTGTAGAATAACATCCTAGCAGCACAGAGTTGTTTCCCTGCTCTACCATAAAAGCCTCTGTGCTCTGCCTGTTCAGCTCTCCTTCCCCATAGCCACTGACTTCCTTCCCGTCTCCAGAGTTCTGGCTTTTCCAGGCTGTCATATAATTGAGATCACTCGGTATATAGTGCTTTCAGATTGGTTCCTTCAGTTAGTCATATGTACTTAGGTTCTTCCATGTCTTTTCATGGCTTGCTAGCCCATTTTCTGTTTAATGCTAAATAATATTTTATTGTTTGCAGGTACCAGTTTATTAATCCATCACCTACTGAAGGACCTCTTGGTTGCTTTCAAGTTACGACAATTATGAAAAAATCTGCTAGAAGCATCCTTGTGCAGATTTTGTGTGGACACAGGGTTTAATTTGCATAGTTTCTTTTCTTTATCAGTTTACTCATCTCTCTCTTCCACCTCTCCTTAAATTCTCTACAGTCAAGACCATAAGCCATTTATCTTTCTATTTTCAGGTCCTAACAGGAAGGGTCTGGGTATATGAAACTTTAATGATATAATAAACTAGTTATCAACTACTTACCACATAGAGTTGTTTCCAGAGACTGGCCCATTCCTGTAGAGTTGCTGTAACCTCAGTCACAATGGAATCTTCAAGAGGAACCACGGTTTCATACTGCCTAGACCACGAAAAACGGCCACATTATCTTTGATAAATTACCAAAATACTATGTACTGTCCTTTCAGCATGTGTAACTCCAGTTTTAAATTAATGCAAATATAAAAAGAGGTGCACACAATTGGCTGAAGATCCTTTGCAGTAATATCCTGCAACAGTGTGAGTCAAGCATGTCAAACTCGCGGCTGTTCTCAAAACAGTACATCATTTAAAAAAATACTGTATGCAAAATGGTTTTTATAAAACTCACCACTCAGGTTATCTTTCCAGAACACAGGAAAACAAATTAAAGTTGTCAGTATTGTAACAAAAAAATATGTCCTCAGAATTACATATGATGAATGAAGCAATTATGTTTTTGGCAGGAAAACGTGTCAATAGCATATTTATACATTAACAAAACAAAACAAAACAAAACACACCAAAGCCCTCCTCTGCAACCAACAAAAACTGTAAATAAATTTAGTAAGGCCAACTACTCACCCCCTATTACTGACAATTGCCTTTTTTAAGTGAATGTAATTTGCAGGAAAGATCCCCTGTGAAAGAGAAAAGATTTTCTATTAGAACAAATAATCTGTGATTAATATCTCACATATACTAAAACAGAAGTCAGATTTCAGCATAGAAATACTCTATCAACAACATAATAGATCTCTTGATATAGCAACCACTTTGCTAATTAAGAATGCAATGTTTTACAAATTATATTATATTATATATTCATTGTCATTTGCAATCAGAGTCTATCCTCAGGGAAAAACTGTGATCTTAACCACAAACTATATTTTTTAAGTTACAGATTGAAAATATTCCATCAAATCATTCTCAGGATATAAAATGTACAGAGGTTGGCATGAATCTAAAATCAACAATATTGTCTGGCCAAAAACTCACAGATTATTCTGCTCAGCGCTAGAGAAACAATTCTCAGACTCTGGCTAATATTTGTATTCAAAAGAATTTATCAACTTGGGAGCCTCTATAACTAATTTTTATTTTATTCTTTCTAAATGATTTCCACTTGGGTTTTTGCCATAACATGATTTCAATTCCTAATGGATAAAAAAATGCATTTTGTTTAAAAAAAAAACAAACTAAGTTTTCCAATCAATGTTTCATTCTTTTCCTGATGTATGAAACTCCTTTCCCATAAAACACAAATTACATTTTTTATTTCTTGTTTTACCCACAAATGGCCTAAATTTTTTATACACTTTGGCCCACACACTAAAATAATAAACCCACTCTATACCTCTCAAGGCCATCAGCAGCTAAACCACAGTAATGCATGTTATGGTTTAGTGTACACATCTTTCCCCTCCTTGGTTAAATTTATTCCTCAATGTTTTATTGTGTTTTATGTTAGTGTGAACTGAATTGTTTTATTTCTTTTTCAGATATTTAATTGGTAGTATATAAAAACACAACTAATTTCTGTGTGTTAATTATATGTCCTACAATTTTACTTAATTTGTTGATTAGTTCTAGCAGTTTTTTGGTGGAACCTTAGGATTCTATACAAATAATATCATCTGCAAACAAATACAATTTTATTTCTTCCTTCCCAATATGAAGACCTTTTCATTTCCTTTCTTACTAGCTAGGACTTCCCAGTGCTGTGCTAAGTAAGAGAGGTGAGAGTGGCCACCCTGTCTATGTGACATTGGCTGTGGGCTTGTCATATGTAGTCTTTATTAAGTTGAGGTATGTTCCTTCTAAACCAAATTTGTTGATATCTATGAAAAAAACTATTGAAATTCTTCTTGTGACCATATTATTAAGAAAAATGTATAGGAATGTATTTTTTAATTCTAAGTGTGTCAATCAGTAAAAGAAATTTAAATCATGGTTTCTACAAAATATTGCTTCAGTAAATGAAATTCAGTTATTGTCTTTCCATCTCTTAATTTTTTAAGTTTAAGAATACAAATAAAAGCTATTAAAAGGTATATAGATATGTGTTTTTATAAATTCTACAATAATCCAAGATTCATGAACCGAGTTGGTATTACCAAAACACACACTCTACAAATTACAGCTTTCCAATCATTTATAAGATTTCTCATTTATTCAAGTTCTAATTTTTGACAATTCTAAATCAAGATTAAAAAAAATAAAAATTGTGTCCTTATAAGCATTCCAAAGATGGAAATAACTGAAAGTGTGTTTTAAAATGAGAAATGCAAGGGGAAATGTGACCTATGTGCAGTGGTTCTCAACCAGGGCAATTTTACCCCCCTATCCACCCCCCGGGCCTTGGCAGTGTCTGGAGACATCTTTCTTTCTTTTTTCTTTCTTTTTATTTTTCTATTAGGAGATAATAGGGTTCTTTTCTTTTCTTTTTTTTTTTAATTAAATTATCATCTGTGTACATATTTTAACATTGCCCCCCCCCATACATACCCTCCCTCCCCAGAGTTTTGTGTCCATTGGTGGTACGTTTATGCATGTATACAAGTCCTTTGGTTGATCTCTTATCTCCCCCAGATCTCCCTACCCTCCCCGCTGTAATTTGACAGTCTGCTTGTTGCTTTACTGTCTCTATATCTATCTTTTGGTTCATCAGTTTATAATGTTCATTATCCATAAATGAGTGAGGTCATGTGGTATTTCTCTTTCATTGACTGGCTTATTTCACTCAGCATGATGTTCTCTAGTTCTATCCAGGTTGCTGCAAATGATGAGAATTCCTTCTTGTTTATGGCAGCATAGTATTCCATTGTGTAGATGTACCAAAGTTTTTGATCCAATCATCTGCTGATGGGCACCTAGGCTGTTTCCAAATTCTAGCTATTGTAGATTGTGCTGCTATGAACATATGGGTGCATATATCCTTTCTGATTGGTGTTTCTAGTTTCTTGGGATATATTCCTAGGAGTGGGATTACTGGATCAAATGGGAGTTCCATTTTCAGTTTTTTGAGGAAACTCCACACTGTTCTCCACAGTGGCTGCACCAGTCTGCATTGCCACCAGCAGTGCACGAGGGTTCCTTTCTCTCCGCAACCTCGCCAACACTCGTCGTTTGTTGATTTGTTGATGTTGGCCATTCTGACAGGTGTGAGATGGTACCGCATTGTTGTTTTGATTTGCATCTCTCAGATAATTAATGACTTTGAACATATTTTCATGTGCCTCTTGGCCTTCCTTCTGTCTTCTTTTGAAAATATTCTATTTAAGTTCATTGCCCATTTTTTAATTGGATCATTCATTTTCTTTTTATTTAGTTGTATAAGCTGTCTATAGATGTTGGAGATTAAACCTTTATCAGTGATAACATTTGCAAATATGTTCTCCCATACAGTGGGCTTTCTTGTTGTTTTGTTGATGGGTTTTTTTGCTGTAAAAAAGCTTTTTATTTTGATGTCCCATTTGTTTATTTTCTCTTTAGCTTCCATTGCCTAGGGGCAGTATCAGTGAAGAAGTTCTTTTGGCCTATGTCTGAGATTTTGCTGCCTGTGGATGCCTCTAGTATTTTTATGGTTTCCGGTCTTATGTTTAAGTCCTGTATCCATTTTGAGTTTATTTTTGTGTATGGTGTAAGTTGGTGATCTAGTTTCATTCTTTTGCATGTATCTGTCCAATTTTCCCAACACCATTTACTGAAGAGACTGTCTTGACTCCATGGTATGTTCAGGCCTCCTTTGGGAGACATCTTTCATCGTCACAGCTTGAGGGGGGCTGTTACTGACATCTAGTAAGTGGAGGTGAGATATGCTGCTAAACATCTAATAGTGCACAAGACAGCCTCCCACATCAAACAATTATCTGGCACAGCGTTCTGTTTAAATTCATATTTTAACAATATCATTATGATCAACAAAGACATCTAATGAATACCATTTGAAAATCTTTTCATTCTGTATTTATAAAACAAAACTCATCTAACTAATCACAGGTTCCACAAAACTGGGCCTGAGAATAACTCCATTTAGTTTTGTCAACCAAAGGTCTGTATGCATGCATATTAGCATAGCCCATGGACAGCCAGTATGGGGGTGAGGGCTTGTGCTGGGGAAGGGAGCAGCGGGGGAGAAGTCAAAGAGGTGTGTGTGGGGGGGAGACATGTGTAATACTTTCAACAATTGAGAATTTAAATTTAAAAAAAAAATTAAATGTCCTAATAGGCTTTTCCAAAATGAGCTTTCCAGCTATGGCCATATATGTATTTTCTATCCTTTAAAATAAAAGCCATCCTAGCAGAGCTGAGACAGAGCAGAGACTGATACAGCGCTGAGAAGGAAGAAATGAGTGTGGCCTCTGTAAAAGATTGTCCAAGGCAAAATAAGAATTGTTTTTCTATAAAATAAGCAGACTAGGCAGCTCCTACATTAGAAAAGGTAATAAAATTATTCAGTACCTTTACATTTGGCTTCTTTGTGGAAACTCCTCTGTACCAACCTAAAACGAAGATTTTAGATTTACGAGTTATGCAGACTATATTATATTTAAGCAATTAGTCTACAAAGAAGATGAAAAGCACAGAAAATAGAATTTTAAACTAAATATAACCACATCAGACTGATGAGCAAAAAATAAATTGAAGATTTTAGAAAAACCGCTAGAAATTGGCTATACTTTCAAAGATAATAAAATTCAGCGCGCGCTTACTGTCTACCTTGTAAGTAGTTACTGTGTGAATGGAGTAAGATAGGTATAGAGTTTACATTTTCAACTTAATTCTGGATTAACCTATGCTTGGTCATGCCAAATATACTTTACATATTTTAAAATTTACTTCAAACCTGATTTTTTAAAAAGAAACTTTAAAAATTTACTCCCATTAGGTTAGAAAAATAATCAGTAAGAAGAGAAATACAAATTAAGAAAAGAGGCTGGCTAAAATATTCTGGATCTGTGCATATATATATATATATATATATATATATATTAAATAGAAATTCATCTGAAAGCTATGGTTATTTAAACATGTAAACAAAATATAGTCGACCTGTGCCATGCTCTGTGCTAGGTGTTTCCATATGTATAATATGTAACATTGTGGCATCGCACTTGTTAAATGTGCACTACTATGTAGACAGTGGAATGTAAGTCACCATGTAAGCGAGGCTATACTATCAGAGAGAGACAACAGAGCCACTACAATTGCTACTGACAGTGAGGCTGCAGCACAGAGTCAGCAGTGTTAAATCCAAAGAATGAAGCCTTTATATAGATCAGCCATGTGACAGTCAACAGGCAGCATCCTTTACAGAGATTCTGGGTGCAAACCAATCAAGCAGATCAAAAGCTCCAAGTGCAGTCCAAGAGGAAGCACCCTTCCAACAAGAAGCTGCAAACTTTTCATTTCAAAGGCGTAGTATATACTTCCCTGACAGAAGAAAAAAATGCAAATTTATTTACCCCCACCCCAAACCCAGGATAACGGCTGCACAGAAAGCAGAGACAGGTAGATGGCAAGCACAAACCCTCAACAGAATATTGGCAAACTGATCTAGCAATACCGTAAGAAGATCATGAAATTAAGCCAGTCAGAGAAACACAAGTACCATATGATTTCACTCAGATATGGAATCTAATGGACAAAATGAACTAACAAGCAAAATCCTGACAGACTTAGAGAGACTAGGCTACCAGTTGTCAAGGATGGGGTGAGGGTTGGGGAGGGAGTGGAAGAATTGAGCAAAAAATAAGAAAAAAAGAGAGAGAAAACTCATGGACATGGGCGGTGGGAAAGGGTTTGGGAAATCAATGGTGACGGACAAAGACCTGATTTGGGTGGTGAACACACGACACAGGTGATGTGATGTGGAACTGTGCACCTGAGACCTGCATCATTTTGTTAACCAGTGTCACCCCAGCAAATTCAATAAAAACTGATAAATAGCAATTTTAAAAAAATATCAAAAGGAAAATGGATGAATTGTCACTATACACAACAATATCACAGATATACTCTTGGCAAAAGACTAATTCTAATAGTTATATAAAAATAGCTTGTACTTTTATGATAGTATATTATAAAGTAGCTAATTACAGCCTAAAACAATTGCTTATCACGTCACTATACAATACTGCCCCAAAATGATCACTATCTGTATGCTTTATAGGACCATACTTACCTTCACACTTTTCAAGAATCTGTACCGTTTCTCCTATTTCTAAGACCAACCCTTGAGGAACAGATCCTCGAAAACTGCATGTCACTAGAAAAACAAGGATAAACATATCGGTTAGCATTTTAAATACTGAGATAGGGTCAGTGTCCCTGAAATTAAGCACTAAATTTTCTTAGACATATACTCTCCCCTCTTCACTAGTTCCCCTCTCAAATATGTAAGCTCCTTCCAGTGTTATCAATATTCTGAAAGGCAAGATTAAGTAGATCAGGACAATGAAGAACATCTCAGCAAAATTCCTATTCCTGAGAGGTGTGTGCGTGTGTCTGAAAGCATGTCTATAAATAGTCTCTCTCCCTCAGCATGACCGGTTTGCACTTTTGGGGCAAGTATGTACCAATCACTTAAGAAAATATTAACAGTGGAAGTTTGTTATCTACTATAAATAGATACTTTACAAAGATTCACCAAATAAATTTGATTATTCTTTGAGAAACAGAATATCCATAATAAAAATAGAAACAAAGTAACAAAATGAAAAGCAAATGTATAACAAAATCTATGGATACCAATCAAAATCCCATCTTTTAAATTAATAAATTTAAAAATTAATAAACTGATTCTAAAATTTATATAAGACTACAAAGAACCAAGAATAGCCTTATAAATATTAAAGGCCTTCTATTACCATACATCAAGACTGATCAGGAGATAATATTTTATCAATATCAGCAATCAAAACATTAAAAACAGCCCTGGCTGGTGTTGCTAAGTGGTTACAGCATCAGCCCATGCACCGAAGGGTCACAGGTTCAATTCCAGATCAAGGCACGTACATGCATTGCAGGTTCTGGGTCTGTGCGGAATGCAACCAATTGATGTGTCTCTTTCTCATGCACGCTTCTCTCTCTCTCCCTCTCTCTTCTCCTTCCCCTTCCACTCTCTAAAAATCAATTAAAAAAATACCTTCTAGTGCAGATGTAAAAAAAGACCACATTAATGTCATTAATAATCAACTTACATATAAAATTATATTTCAAAAAAAATTTATACCAACAGATTTGAAAATTCAGAATGGACAATTTTTTTTATTTTTATAAAAAATAAAACATTAAAAACTAACAGAACAGTTAAAAACTTAATTAGTTTTATATCTATTATAGAAAACTGAATCTGTAAGTCCCACAAATGAAATATAAGTTCCTGATTACTTTACCAATAAATGTGTCCAAACATTTGAGGAAAAACACCAATCCTTTCAGAGAACAGGGAAAAGGGATTCATTTTAAATCAGCGTGGTAATAAATGGGACAAGCGCATTATAAAAAAGGAAAATTATAGGCCAATCTCTGTCATAATCATAGAAACATAGAATCTTAGACTTACATTAACTTTTTAAATATTTACTTATTTACTTATTTATTATGTTGTTAATCCTCACCTGAGGATATTTTTCCATTGCTTTTTAGGGGGAGTGGGGGAGAGAGGGAGAGATGGAGAGAGACATCGATGTGAGAGAAACACATAGATTGGTTGCCCCCTGCACGTGCCCTGACCAGGGCCAGGCCTAGGAGGAGCCTGCACCAAGGTACGTGTCCTTGACGGGAATCAAACCTGGGACCCTTCAGTGGGCAGGCTGACACTCTATCCACTGAGCCAAACCAGCTAGGGCACATTAACTTATTTTTAAAATTATAAAGTTGCCGAAACTGGTTTGGCTCAGTGGATAGAGCGTTGGTCTGCGGACTGAAGGGTCCCAGGTTCGATTCTGGTCAAGGGCATGTACATTGGTTGCGGTCACATCCCCAGTGGGGGGTGTGCAGGAGGCGGCTGGTCGATGTTTCTCTCTCATCGATGTTTCTAGCTCTCTATCCCTCCTCCTTCCTCTCTGTAAAAAATCAATAAAATATAAAAAAATAAAATAAAATAAAATATATGTTGATTTTCTTTCTTTCAGTGTATAGTTCTATGAATTCCAGCACATACATAGATTTGTGTCACCACCACCACAAACAACATCCAGAACAGTTCCATCCCCCCTCAAAAACTCCCTCCTGCTGTGTCTTGAGAGTCATACCTTCCCCCTTCTCGACCCCGGGCAATTGATGATTGGTTTTCTATCACCATAGTTCTGTCTTTTGGAGAATGCCATTAAAGTGGAATCATGTTTCAAACCTCTCTGACCGGCTTCATTGCTCAGCATAACCCCTTTGTAAGACACCACTGCACTCGGACCAGCCAGGATAACCCCTTTGAAAGTCATTCAAGGAATGTATCAACAGCTCACTCCTTCTGCCCCCTGGGGAGCAGCACTCCATTCGAAGGCCACCCCTTACTCTGTTTATTCACCCAAACCCCCCGAAGGGAGCGCTGGCTGATGGAGCTGTGGGACAGAGTCAATACCAAAGGCTCAGCTCACTGCCCACTGCATGTTTGCTTTGTGAAGACTGTTCAAACCTTTGTCCATGCTTTTATTACATGGCATTGCCATATAAGTGTTTTACAAATATTGTCTGCAGGACTGTGGTATCTTTTAGTTTTATTTACTGTGTTTTGAAAAGTAAAAGTTTTTCATTTTGATTAAGCACATTTCATCAAACTTTCCCTTTTACAGTTCGTGCTATTTGTGTTCAGGAAATCTGTCTAACCCTTCTTTATTTTCTTCCAGAAATTTAAGTTTTAGCTTTTATGGTGAGTCATTGGCACATCTGAGGTTACTTTTTCTGTGAGAAAAAGGTTGTTAGATCCAGCAAGTGAATTTTATGTTTCCAATACTGTATTTTTCACTTATAGAATTTCTATTTGGTTTTATTCTAATTTTACTCACTGTTCTGCATCGGTGAAGACATTTTTAACTTTACTTTAAAATTTTGTTTCCATGACTCATCTAAGGCCACATGTGGTTGCTTTCTTCTCTCTCTTGTTGCTTCCTATGCCCAGTAATCGTGGGATTGTCTCCTTGCCATTACTAACTTTAACTCGGGAAGGTTAGTTTCTGTCCCTGCAGCCGTCTCTGCGGTCCACACAGCGCTCTCGGGGTGACTGGACTGCAAGCCCGTTCCCGGCCTGTCCGCCGGGCTGCCAGGAGCGTGCTCTGAGCATCCGGTCAGGGACAGCGGGAACTGTGGCCAGAATCCCGGACCCTCTCTCTGTCTTTCCTTCCATGATCTCCATGTTCTATTGAGCGGCATGATCATCATCATCCTAGCTTCCCAGCCAGAAAGGCTGGCTTCCCCACCTCCCCGCACCCTGAAAGCCAGGAGCACAAAGCACCCTCTGCACGGCCTCTCCTGGGTGCGGCCACACCGGTCTGCGCTGCTGTCTCTCCGGGCACAGGAGGTGGCTCAGTTTTGGTTGTTGCTGTTAGTCCTCCCCTAAGGATATTTTTCCCATTGCCTTTTTTTAGAGAAAGTGAAGGGGGGGGAGTAGAGGGGGGGGGGAGAGAGAGAGAGAGAGAGGCATCGATGTGAGAGACACATTGATTGACTGCCTCCCATATGTGCCCTAACAGGGGCGGGGATCAAACCTGCAACTGAGGTATGTGCGCTTGACCAGGAATAAAATCCAAGAGCCTTCGGTCTGCATGCTGATGCTCTGACCACTGAGGAGCCAGCCTGAGCTGGCTTTTTCATTCTGCTGAAACACTATAGTTTTGTAAAGGTAATCATCGAGAAGGGTCTTACTCTGCCATTATTGAAAACAAATCTCTGGTCTGCCAAGACTCTTGTTTTTTAAAGAGGCTTCATGAGTATTTGTTTCACTACCATGCTTTACTACCTATGTGTACATTACATATATTCTTTTGTGTTTATATTGTAGTTTAAGAATTAAAACTTTAAAAAAAAATAAAGTTATTGTGAGAAATGATTTAAAATACACTGTAGCCCTGGCCAGTGTGGCTCAGGTGTTGGCTGAGCGTCGTCCTATGCACCCAAAGGTCGCTGGTTCAATTCCCAGCTGGGGCACATGCCTGGATTGTGGGCTCCATTCCCAGTTAGGGGCATGTAGGAGGTAGCTGATAGCTGTTTCTCTCTCACACATCAAATTCTCTCTCTCTCTCTCTCTCTCTCTCTCTCTCTCTCTCTCTTTCTCTCTCTGTGTGTCTCTCTCTCTCTCTCTCTCTCTCTGTCTCTCTCTCTCATCAATAAAAACATATTAGAAAATAAATAGAAGTAAAATATATTGTAATAGTATGAATACAGAACAGTGGAATGAAACTAAACAAACAGGTTAAGCTGGTTTCTTTTCTCATTTGGGAAATTGGTAAAATATTTCTTCATCTATCATGAGAGAAATATAAGGTAAAAAGTCCTTAAAAATTTATATATGAACTGACATATCAAAAATCTCCTTTGCATCCACTCTCCATGTCTGCAGGTTTTCCATCTGCAGATTCAACCATCCAACCATGGATCAAAACAGCCCCCTCCTCTCCCCGGGGGGCGGGCCAGGTCCCTGCGGCCCGGCCCCCTGATGTCGGCAGAGGACCACAGACAGATTCTGGCGAGGGGCGCATGGCCAGCTGGAAGCTGGAGCCCCCTCCCCTGACTCCTTACAGCGTTACCAGAGTCACCATTACTGTGCCCCCAGAGGAGAGGAAGTGATGAAGCTGGCCAGCCTGCTCTCAGGGTTACATGCGGGGAAAGGTATCCCGGTGAAGCCCCCTTTGAAAATGCCCTCCCAGCCGAAACCGGGACGATGATGTGTCCGGGCATTTGAGTTATTATCAGCATTACAGGCCGAAGAAAGCCTTGCTATGGCAATGATCTTTACTTTAGTGACAGCTGTGCAGGAAAAATTAAACAAAACGGAAGACCAAATAGAAACCAGGAGGAGGAAAGAAGCAAACGGACATATGGCATTGCTGCTACAATGGAGAATCTTAGGTTGGAAAGCTAAGTTTGATGCACACCTCTCGAATTTTTTTTTTTAATATATTTTATTGATTTTGTACAGAGAGGAAGGGAGAGAGATAGAGAGTTAGAAACATCGATGAGACAGAGTCATCGATCAGCTGCCTCCTGCACACCCCCTACTGGGGATGTGCCCGCAACCAAGGTACATGCCCTTGACCGGAATCGAACCCAGGTCCCTTCAGTCCCCAAGCCGACACTCTATCCATTGAGCCAAACCGGTTTTGGTGAATTTTTTCTTTTTTAATGAATGAAAGAAAAAGAACAAGCAAGAAAAAAAAAATTAAGAGGGAAGTAGCCATTTGAAACATCATAATCTTGAGACATCTGACATCTAGTTCTTGGAGGTGCTGGGAGCAATGGGAAGGTGCTGGGTGAAGTGGGGCTGGAGGTGAGGGGCTCCAGACTGCCATGCTCCCGCTGAGCCAGCGTGACCTCACCGACCAATGGGCACCCCGCCTCCACAGAGGGCAGACTGCCAGTGTCTGTGGCTATGCTAAGAGGGGGTTGGTTTTCCTTTCTTTTTTCTAAGAAAAAAATAATTTTCAGGAGGATATTCTTCTAAAAAAAAAAAAAAAACCCAAAAAAAACACCACAAAACAACCAAAAAACAAAAGTGACTTCAAAGAATGCTGATGCTACTTAGAACATAAGTACAAACATCAAGTATGTCAGGATAAATAAGACACCAGCCTTTATTCAGCTCCGATGAAATTCAGTTTTCAGGAAAAAGTCTGTTGTGTGCATTAAATTAAATAATAATACATGTTAAGAAAATAAACCTAAGCCACAATAAGAGTTTAATAGATGTTAAAATTCCCATCTTAATGTGAGTGGTGGCCAGTGTCAACAAGATGAATGTGGCATATCAGGATTTGCGTGACCTGATCTCTTCTTCATCCTCTCGCTTCACCTCTCCGCAATTCCTCAGACTCACTTTCCCTGGTTGGAATGATGAAAAATTGGCTCCCTGATGCCCTAGCTTTTTTGTACCTTTGTAAACGTGTTCTCCAAAGTGCCCTTCCTCTAACACTCTCACCCGCACTCCCATCTTCTGAAAACCTCTATTCACTTCCCAAGCCCTAACCAGGCATGTCCTTCTCTCTGAAGTATTCCCTGACCTACCGAAGCAAACCTAACTGTGTCACTCACTGGTCAGCAGTCAGTAAATACGCACCGGGCATTTTCCGTGTGTCCAACACGATGCCAGGTGCTGGGGTGCCGCTGGAAATCAGACAGACCCAGACACGGCCCTTGCAGAGCTCACAGTCCGGTGGAGAAAACAAGTCATCCTATAAATTGTCTGACTGCTCTGTGGAGTGCATTAAAGGTGCAATGATGCACGGAGCAGAGGCACCAAACCTGGGCCAAAGGCCTCCACGAGGAAACGGAAACTGAACCGAAGGATGAATGGGAAGAAGACAAAGATGGGTGAGAAGAGGAAAAGTGTGAGCGCAGCAGGTGTGAAGAGCACAGGGAACGCCCAGCTCCAGGATCTGACCATGGTAAACTGGTGGTAATACCACTGCGAGAAGGAGGCTTGCCGTTATGTAGTTGGAGACAGAAACCAAGGCCAGAGCTCCAAAAACAGAGGCCGGAGAGAACAGCCACATTGTACACTTCTTAGAGGTTCAGTACAGCAGCCTAATATCGGTGACCAGGAAATGTAGCTGGAGAGAGAAGCAGAAGCCAGAGTAAAAGGGGCTTTTAAATCATTTTAAGAAATCTGGACCTGACCCTAAGAGAAACAATGTAAAGGGTTTAAGAAAGTCAGTACCCCCAGGACTGGTTTGGCTCAGTGGATGGAGCGTCCACCTGCAGACTGAAGGGTCCCGGGTTCAATTCCGGTCAAGAGCATGTGCCTTGGTTGTGGGCACATCCTCAGTGGGGGTGGTGCAGGAGGCAGCTGATCGATGTTTCTAAGTCTCTATCCCTCTCTCTTCCTCTCTGTAAAAAATCAATAAATTAAAAGGAAGGAAGGAAGGAAGGAAGGAAGGAAGGAAGGAAGGAAGGAAGGAAGGAAAAAAGGAAGGAAGGACCAACCAAGATCTGGTTTTAGTAAAATCACCAAGAAATATGTGTAGAAAAGGAGATAGGGAAGAGGATCAAATCTGGCTGCAGGCAGACCAATGACAAACTGATGGAGCGATCCAAAGAGGTCCCGGCTGCCTTCTATCCTCACCACAGGAGTTCTTTAGAGCCGTTACTACCTGGTGGGACTGAATACAGATGGCAGAATTCTAGCCTCATATGACTGATAGCATTTGCTTAGACCCCAGAAGGTGCTTACGCAAGAACAGGCTGGAGGAAACTGGAGGAGCGCCAGTTCCTAGACAGGTGCTGGGAGACATCGAACGGAGGTACCCGCTACGGAGGAATACATGCATTTGGAACTCAAGACACAGACCTGCAGGAAGGAGTGCTCTTACCACGCCGGAGACAGCACCTTCGTTTGTGCCACCACCACAGCCAGGACAACCAGAACGGCTGTCCCGGAAACCCCGAATGTGGCCATCAGGCCTCGAGGAGCTCAGCCTTCAGGCCTAACAAGTGCTCAGTGAGTTCTCCGGGACTTGGAAGTGGACTTCTCTCTGCAGAACCCCAAACAGGCTCCATGACTCACACTATAGATTCCCTTCACTAAAATGTTTAGAGTCTAAAATTTCAGTAATTTCCCAGAGAATACAAAAGCAAATCACAAATCTTAACCCTTTACTTCAAAACCCTCAACCTCAGGTACACATACCGCTGCAGGCCGCTTCAGTCCTTCTAAGATACAGAAAGAACCACAGATGGTTTTAAAAAAATTATTTCAACCTAATTCCTTACCTGAAGGAGCTTGTAAAAGAATAGAAAATTAACCTAAAACAAGCAGCAGAAGAAAATTATGAAGATTTAAACTGAAGTAAATATAATAGTAAAACAAAATAGAAAAAATAGACAAAACCAAAAGTTAGTTCTTTGAAAACATCAATAAGATTAACAGACCTTTAGCTAGACTGATGGGGGGAGGGGAGAGATAGGGAATTCACTTTACCAAAATGGAGAATGAAAGATGGTACATCACTACCTACTTTATAAAAACAAAAAGGATTATAACAAGACACTATTAACAACTTAGGTAACATGTAAACTGAACCAATTCCTAGAAAGACACAAATTACTGAAGAAACAGAGCGTCTAAATATGTCTCTAACAAGTTTAAAAATCAAATTAATCATTTTACAAGTTCCCGCAAAGAAAGGCTTCCCCCAGGAAAGCACAGGACAGATGGCTGCTCCAGGGGATCCTACCAAACACTCAGCGAGTCACTCATATCGATCTCTCATAGACTCTTGCGAGAAACATGAAAATAAACACTGCTTTCCAACTAATCCTGTGAGACCAGTACTACCCTGGTACTAAAATGTGACAAAGACATCACAAGAGAGCTACAAACCAGTACCTTTTCACTAATACATATACAGCAATCCTCAACAAAATGTTACCAAACCAAACAGCAACACTTTTTTAAAAGTCTGATCATGCCAAAACCGATTTGGCTCAATGGATAGAGCGTCGGCCTGCTAACCAAAAGGTCCCAGGTTCGATTCCGGTCAAGGGCATGTAGTTTTGGGCACATCCCCACTAGGGGGTGTGCAAGAGGCAGCTGATCGATGATTCTCTCTCAATGTTTCTAAGTCTCTATCCCTCTCTCTTCCTCTCTATAAAAAATCAATAAAATATATTTTTTTAAAAATAAAATAAAAGTCTGATCATACAAAATTACCGAGTATCCCAGGAATTGCAAGGTTGATTCAGCATATGAAAATCAATTAATACAATGCACAGTATTAATAGAAGACTAACACCACACAATAACCAAAGTTTATACAAAACAAGCATTTGACAACATCCAGCATCCTTTTTTAATAAAAACACTCAACAAACTAAAAATAGAAGTGAATGTCCTCAATCTGATAAAGAGCACTTCTGAAAAACTCATCCTAAACTAACATCATAACTATTTTTATACACTAACTAAACTGCTGGTTTAGGCCCAATCCCACAGGATCGAACCAGCAGTCAAATATCCCTCTCACAATCGGGGCCCACTGGCTCCTAACCACTCACCTGCCTGCCTGCCTGATTGCCCCTAACCCCTCTGCCTGTCTGCCTGATTTCCCCTAATTGCCTTCCCGTGCCAGCCTGATCTCACTTCCAACTGCCCTCCCCTGCTGACCTGATCTCACCCCCAATTGCCTTCCCCTGACAGCCTGATCTCGCCCTCAAATGCCCTCCCCTGCCAGCCTGATCTTGCCTCTAACTGCCTCTGCCTCAGCCCCTATCACCATGGCTTTATCCAGAAGTGAGATGTCCGGAAGATGGCCAGTTGACCCAATCTAATTAGCATATTACCCTTTTATTAGTATAGATTATATGGGATAGGATTGCTTAAGTGGGGGGTAGCCTTTTCAGCAGGAGGAGATGCTCTTGGCAGACAAAAACACATAATCCCTATATCTGGACTGATAGCCAGCCATATGCACTATACTGCCAAACCAATCGTTAAAACAATTGAACAGCTTTCTTACACCTTACACCAAACAGCTGTTGCCCTTAAAACCTCTCCTTAGCCCCACCTTAGGTTCTGCCTTCGCAGTTCACCCAGATTAGATTATGATTGGTCGGTTTCTATGCCAGTCAGCATCAGAAGCTCCACCTTCTAGGCAGCCACTGGCTCCTCACAGTTCACCCAGCTTTGGTTCTGATTAGTCAGTTGCTATGCCAGTCAGCGTCAAAAGCCCCACATCCTAAGCAGCCATTGGTTCCTCGCAGTTCACCCAGATTTGGTTCTGATTGGTCAGTTTCTATGCCAATCAGCATCTCTGGGCCTATCAAAAGGCCTGATCAGAGAGGCAGGGCTGATCAACAGCCACTCCAGGCTGTTGGTGAACAGGCTGAACTTCTGATCTCTTGGAGAGAAACACAGCTGCTGGCGAGGCCCTGAGAGAGAGAAACAGGGTCTGATCTACAGCCAGTAGCTGTGGTGGCCGGTGATCAGCCACATTTCTCTATTTCCCCATGATCAGCAGTTCAGCCCGCTCGCCAGTCCCTGCCCACTGGAGCCTGCTACGTGCACAGCCTGGTGTTCGGTCAAGCCTTCGGTCATTACCGACCCTGGGTTTTTATATATTAGGATATCCTGGCCAAAGACAGTAAATTCTTTGGGAGAGATGAAGACAGAAGAGTTGAAGGAGTTTTCCCCCCCAAGACTTTGAAACTCAAGAGCGCAAGCAATGCTAAGAGCAAGTTTATCACTGTTTTAGGGTACAGATGTCAAAAATCCCAGTTATGAGGGCATTTTTGAGAATTTTTAGTAATAAAGAAAATCATAAGAGCAGAAGAAAAAAAAGTGTTAACACATAGCACTAAAGTTTAGTTTCAGAACTTGTTTCTGCCATTTAACTAATTGAAATACCAAGTTTAAAAGAAAATGCAGCCCAAGGTAATAATTCCTTACTTTATGAACTAATAAAATGTAGCTATCATTTCCTCAATCAATAATCTATTTCCAACTTACCATCTCCAAATACCACAGAGGAAAATACTCTCATATGTTTCAAAGTTAATAAGGTCATTTATAAAGCAATGATGCCGACTACAACTTAATATTTTCTTAGTGAAATTATATATAAATTCTGATCTCATGTGAGGAAAGATAGTGTATTTATTTCACTGAAGAGGCAAATAGAAGACAGTTAAGTGATTTGTTCCCAATCATTATAGGTTTTCCATGTTAGGAACAGTATTGCCTAGCTCCTCTGGAAATAAATCCCATTATTCTTTTATCTAGTTTCTCTAAATCTAAAAGCACTCGTAAGCTCCTCAATTTACCTTTCTAAAATACCTTTGTCCTTCAATCAGCATGTTTTTTTGTTGTTTGTTTTGTTTTTAAATATATTTTATTAATATTTTTACAGAGAGGAAGGGAGAGAGATAGAGAGCTAGAAACGTCGATGAGAGAGAAACATCGACCAGTTGCCTCTTGCACACCCCCTACCGGGGATGTGCCCGCAACCAATGTACATGCCCTGGACCGGAATCGAACCCGGGACCTTTCAGTGCGCAGACCGACGCTCTACCACTGAGCCAAACCGGTTTCGGCCGATCATCATGTTTCAATGCCTCCCCACTGCCTACAGAATAAAGGCTAGATCCCTTACTCTGACATCAAGGCCCTTCACACTCTCAGCCAAACCTATCCTCCCCATCTTCTCCCAACGTCACAGCACCTGGTCTATTAACAGTTCCCCCCAAACACCTTGCACTCGTCTCGAATCCATCCTTCACTGCTTTCTACTGCCTGGGTCTCCTCTCCTGCTTCCTCTTCTCTAACCAAAACCCTCTGACTCATCAAGCCTCAGTTCTTTCATCCTTAGGAATCTGACCTCTCATGGCACACTCTACTTCTATAGTATGTCTGACATTTACTACAGCTTTGTGTGCACAGTGTACGTGTGCACCAGGCAGTCTTACCTCCTTTATTCTGTGGCCAAGCATGCCTAACCCCCTCTCCAGCTGATTTCAATGGGGCTGTCAGACGCCCTCACCACAGGGGGCCGTGTGAAATGAAATAGGCTGAGCCATACTATTCTTTCCCTAAGTCTTCCCAACAGGAAAGAGCTCTTTCCTAATGTCATGAGCTGTAAAGATGTAACCCCAGAACGTAAAAGAGTGGCTCCAGCCGAAACCGGTGTGGCTCAGTGGATAGAGCAGCGTCAGCCTGCGGACTGAAAGATCCCAGGTTCGATTCCAGTCAAGGGCATGTACCTTGGTTTCGGGCACATCCCCAGGAGTGGGTGTGCAAGAGGCAGCTCGTCGATGATTCTTTCTCATCGATGTTTCTAACTCTCTATCCCTCTCTCTTCCTCTCTTTAAAAAAAATCAATAAAATACATTAAAAAAAAAAAAAAAAAAGAGTGGCTCCAAACTGCAAATGAGAGTCCAACGCACAGAGATGCCACATGTGAGGTCCTCTCCGAGCCTCGGGGAAAGAAAGGCTGCCTGCTTCCACCTATCCATAGTGCTAGGAGTTCCAGCCGGAGCAATCAGGCAAGGTAAAGAAACCAAGGCATCCAAATTCGAAAGGCAGAAGTAAAATTATCTCTTCCCAGAAGACATGATCTTCTATGTAGAAAACTTTAAAGAATCCATACTCTTCCTTCCCCACCCCCCAAGAAAAAACATTAGAGCTATTTGATGAATTCAGCAGTTACCGATGTAAAATTAACATGCAAAAAATCAGCTGTAGTTCTATACACTAAGAATGGAAAAAATTAAGAAAACCATTCCATTAACAACACCATAAAAATAAAGCACTTAGGTATAAATTCAACTCTGAAAATTACAAGACACTGTTGAAGAAAAGTGAAATCATCGTCGTCAGAAAGCTCCTGTAAAGCAGGGAGGCCAGGTGGGGAGCTCCCCTGCGCTGTGGAAGCTCAGGGGAAGTCTATCAATAGCCCGATAAAGGAACTCCCTCTCTTCTGTTTCAGTGGACGTGTGCATGGCCCACAGGGCTGCACATGTTCCGGTTGCAATTCCTTGTTGTTCCCGAATAAAGTCATCTTGCTGGGAAAATATCTGGCTTCTGCTTAAGGGTCAGCGGGCAGTGCAGATCAGAGAAGAGCCCTAATTGCTCCCAGGCTGGTGAGCAAACAGGTGAGCCACCCACCAGCCCGCTGAGCTCTCTGTTTTCTCTCTGACCCTGGCGTTTGACAGTAAGTTTTCTCCTGGATCTGAGCTCCCACTCTGTATTTTGAAACTCTCTGGCCTCTATCTGGAGTCTGTGTAAAGCTGTGCCCTCTTCTGTTGAAGTCCTTCTGTTTGGGCACTCTGCTTTGGGATCAGGCTGTTTCTTGAGATGTTGCTCCTGAAACTGCGCTGGCCTTCAGTCTGTTCTGGGTTAGACTGTCTCACTGAAACTGTGCTTCAGCCTTCAGCCTGACACGTTCTGGAGCAGGCTGTTCTGCTAGGACTGTGCTACTCAACCTTGACCTGTCTCCTTCAGGATCTCGATATTTCTCTGAAACTGGCTGTTTCAGCCTTTGGCCTGGCTTCTGGATGGTCTGTTCCTAAAGCGGGATGCTGGCATTTGGCCTGCAGACTATTTGGGCCTTGGCTCTAGAGAAAAGCCTCTGAATAATGGGATCCCACTTAGCTAAATACTTTCCCTGATCAGAAACTGATATGACTCAAAGTAATTTAGAATATCAATGGCCACTATGAACTTTTGAAATCCCCAAACTTGCTTTTCTTAAAACCAAACTGGTCAACCACAGCTCTGAAATGACATATTTCACTTGGTATTTGAAAACACATATTTCAATTGGTATTTCAAGGCTTCCAAACTTGACTGAGTCTAAAAGTGCCTCGTTACAAAATGAAGTGTTGAGATTAACTGAGGCAAATAAGCACTTAAAGAAGAAAAAAATGGCTTCCAAAGCCTCCCATTCTTCTCCCTCAGCCTCTTTGTGTCTGGCTCCCCCTCGGGTGCCATCTCCCTCTTCCTCCCGGGAACCTTCCCGCACTCCCTCCTCAGCAGCTTGTCAGCACCTGTCCCTCTGAAGCCAAGCCTGCTGAGGATCCTAACACACCCCGTTCATTACATTCCTGGACTAGGGCCACATTGCATCCATAGTTACACGGCTTCCTGCAGCACCTGAAAATCCCCATGGATTTGGGGAGAATTTAATAGCTATTCAGACTTATCAGCTGGTTTCTCTGACTTATATCCGCTAGTTCATATGCTTGACAGTGAAGGTCAGGCTCGGCACTGAATGGAACTTGCTCGATGGGAACATCCTGAAAGGAATTTAGAAAAACAAACCCTTAACTTTGGGCAAAATGCTGGAACACTCACTGGAGACCTCCACCAAGCAATGACAGTGATCTTCTGAGCCTGTTGCCGGGGGACAATGCAGGCTTGCTCAAAAACCTGTTGAGCCCTAGCCGGCTTGGCTCAGTGGATAGAGCGTCAGCCTGCAGACTAAAGGGTTCCAGGTTCGATTCTGGCCAAGGGCACATGCCTGGGTTGCAGACTTGATCCCCAATAGGGAGTGTGAAGGAGGCAGCCAATCGATGATTCTCTCATCATTGATGTTTCTATCTATCTCTTCTCCCTTCCTCTCTGAAATCAATAAGTATATTTTTTAAATATAAAAAAAACAAACACTAACCGTTTTTGGCTCAGTGGATAGAGTGTCGGCCTGTGGACTGAAAGGTCCCAGGTTCAATTCCGGTCAAGGGCATGTACCTTAGTTGCGGGCACATCTCCAATAGGAGCTGTGCAAGAGGCAGCTGATCGATGTTTCTCTCTCATCTATGCTTCTAGCTCTCTACCCCCCCCCCCTTCTTCTCTGTAAAAAATCAATAAAATATATTTTTTTAAAAAAACAGCAAACACCTGTTGGAACTGCTCCTATTCTAATCGTCCTCAGACTACTTTCGAAGAAAATTCTAATCTTCCCTCAGATGCGGACTCCACTTGCACAGCCTTTAACTCTATATGCTTATTAACAGGCTGGCCCAAGATTTCTTTCTTTTTCTTTCTTTTTCTTTTTTTAGTTAAAATGAAGAGGACAGAATGGGAGACGATGTCCACTCTAGATTTGGTTAATTAGCCAACGAGCTTGCTCCCAACCTCAATGAATCGCCTAGAAGCTAGAAGACTGCTAAAGCTCTTCATTTCCAGCCCTGGCAAATGAAGGCCCCTGTGCAAACCCGAGCCTCCTTCCTCTGCCATCACTGCGGTCAGGACAATGGAGAGAAGACTGTCATAATTTAAACATTTCCAACACCTCAGTCTTGGAACCAACCTTGCCAATGTCCTCCTAACCCCAGAGATGCTCCCAGAAACTACAGGGGCTGTCCCCAACCTTCCCTCTTAATAATGTAGATGGAAATGAGTCTCTGTGACACCGGAGCCACACTCATGATGCTCAACCCACTGCTAAACAGGCCTCGCCACGGGGTGCTAAACCGTTTTCAGAGTGGGGATCACTAACACCCTGCAGGCCCCTGTCCCCGAATCTATTCCTCTGAGAAACAGTCACCCTTCTCTTTATTCCTCTGCTCCTCCTCAGGCAGTAGGCCGAGTCTTCTAGAAAAGCATCATGCTGTATAAGTACAACCAATGGACTTAAAACTCTGGGGAGGGAGGGGATGTGTGGGAGGGAGGGAGAGGGGCAAAAAAAAAATCAATAAAATATGTAAAAAAATAAAAAATAAAAAATAAAAAAAAATAAAAAAAAGCATCATGCTGGAGATTCTTCTCCCAAAAAGGGGAAACAATTCTATAATTTACAGTAACCATCTAAATTGCCAATCAAGTGAACTAAATGACTCTTCAACATCTTTTATTTGCTCCATTTATGATGGCACTAGAACTGAATCTGGGGACCCTGACCACTTGTCCCTATTGGACCAGCTGCCACCCTCTTTATGGGAAAACTCTTCACCTGATACTAGCAGAACCCAAGTGTGCTCCTATCACGATTCAAATACATCCCTCAAAAATCCGGGCCCAGCCAGCGTGGCTCAGTGGTTGAGCGTAGACCTATAAACCAGGAGGTCACGTTTTGATTTCCAGTCAGGGCACATGTCCTGGTTGCGGGCTCAATTCCCAGTAGGGGCCATGCAGGAGGCAGCCAATCAATGATTCTCTCTCTTCCTCTCCCTCTCTAAAATCAATTAAAATATATACATTTAAAAAAAAATTTATATGACAAAGAAAATTCACAGTGCTTCCTTTAAATGGAAAGATATGTATAGGAAAAAAACATAGTATACCATCTGTGGTTTGGGGCACCCACTGGTTATAACCCTCATGGATAAGAGGGAGACTATTGTAAATGAGACTTCATCAAAATGTAAAAATGTTATGTATCTAAGAACAAAAAGACAGAAATTGGAGAAAACATTTGAAAACCATGTAACATAAAGAATTGTGTAAATATATAAGAACTACAATTTAATAACAAAAAAAATATTTAAAATGGGCAAAGAACTTGAATAGACACTTCTCCAAAGAAGACATATACAAATGGCAAGTAAGTACATGAAAAGATGCTCAGCATCACTAATTATTAGGAAAATGCAAATCAAAACCACAATGAGATCACTTCACATCCATTTGGATGGCTATTACAAGCACTTTAAAAACACACACACACACACACAGAAACTAAGTATTGGCAAGGATATAGAAAAATAGAAATTATTTTGCATTACTGGTGGGAATATAAAATGGTGCAGGCATTTCATTGCAAAAAAAAAAAATAGGTAAGATTAAAATGGTACAGGCACTATGGAAACCAAAAAAACTAAACGTAGAATTGTCGTGATAATTCTATTACTATAATAGATATATAGCCAAAGGATTGAACACAGGAGTCTAATTCTAGATATATACCCAAGAGAATGGAAAATACAAACACAAACAGACACATACCAATGTTCATAGTAGCTTTATTCACAAGAGTCAAAGGTGAAAACAACCTAAGTGTACATCAAAGGATGAATGGATAAACAAATGTGATATATACACATACAATGGAATAGTATTCACTCAAATAAAGAAATTTTAAATTCTAGTATGTACTACAACATGAATAAGCCTTAGAAACATCGTGCTGAGTAACATAAACCTGAAACAAAAGAACAAATATTGTATGATTCCATTTATATCAAGATATGGAAGAGTCACATTTATAGAGACAGAAAGCAGAATAGCGGTTACCAGGAGCTGGAGGGAGATATAGAGTGGGATGATAAAAATGCTCTGGAAATAAACAGTAGTTCTGGTTCTATAACCATTTGCATGTACTTAATGCCAGTGAATTATTGTACACTTAAATATGGGTAAAATGTACATTTTATGACAAAAATCATCTTTAAGTATTGAGGTGAAGAATTAACCAATTAAAACAGATTACATATACAACATAGAAATCTGCTAGTTTCGTGTCTACGGCCATACCACCCTGAACGCGCCCCATCTCATCTGATCTTGGAAGCTAAGCAGGGTCGGGCTTGGTTAGTACTTGGATGAGAGAAATCTGCTAGTTTCTGAGAAAGCAACTGGATTAAAAACAGTGCTTTGTGGAACAACACAGTTCTCTATACCCTCATTAGAGCTTAGATATTTCGGTATGTCTAAATGTATCAAAAGGTTTTCTCCCCAAAAGATTCCCTCCTACCTCCATGGCGCTAAATGCACCCCTAAGTGCTCCTCCCTTCCCCATACCAGACAGTAAACAAACCGCTCCTTGCTGGCTTTCCTCTGACAAGATGGTGCAGCAGGACAGATGTCATGTCTCCAGGCCCCGCCCAGAAAGGACACTGCCCTCCGCACAGAACAGCCCTACCTCGGCCTGTCCCTCCCAGAACCACCTCCTTTCCAGACAGACAGGCCTTCCTGCAGCGCTGAGCCTGGACCGTGAGGCCCTCAGCTCTTTCAACGGAGCTGAGTCTATCACAAAGGCACTGACTCTCACTTCAGAGAGGAAAGGAGCCACCAGCTGATTATCCAGTTTCCCTGGAACAAGTTCAATTGAGGTCTAGCTTGTAAATGTGTGGCTGGGGAGGGAAGCAAACAGAAGTGAGCGGCTGGCAAATGGGGAAAGAAAAGGAGGATATCTGAAGGAGCTCCAGAGAAAGAAATGTGCAGACGGAAAGAATACACTGACAGTGAGTCAGAGTCCCCAGAATTCCCTGAGCATCACAGTCAAATTAGAAAGGAACAAACAGGAGGCCCACCAACTGGAATTAGAGATTTTCCAAGGGATTTCCCTGAGGAAGCAAACAAACATCCCGGTATTAACACTGTGATCACCTGTTAGTTTGAACAGAGCCAATCAGCAGCAGGCTCAAGTAAACAACGATGACCAGGAAGCTGAACTGGAAGGAGGGGACACTTGATTTCTGTAATATTGGGGACTTATTCCTTTCGAGCATGTATGGATTTTTTGAAAACACAAACCTGTGGAGGAACTACTCTCCTAGGTTGACAGAGGTGCAGAAAAACAAGTACCCTCACTGTCCTGGCAATAACTGCAAATAACCAACTGCTCCAAAGTAGGAGATTAGGTAAATTACAGTACATCTATCTGTGAACAGCAGTCATTAAAACAATGAACATTCAGGACATAAAAAAGTATTCACAGTGTAATAGATTTCAATAAAAGATTACAAGAATATATACAGCATGGTCCTAAATGTATTTTAAATGCCTACTTAAATATATGTACAGAAAGAGACTGTAAACATATGTTGAGAAGGGTAGTTTCCTGGGTAACAGAAATAAGATACACCTTCCTTCCTTCCTGTGTATTTTTCTATACTTACCAACATTTCTACAATGAATTTGTACCTTATGTAATCAGAGGGAAAATGTTACACAGAAAAGGGAATTCACAACACAGGCAAGTATAGAATATATTATATTTTAGATAAAAGTCCAACAAAAAGATAAGAATCTTCTCTCTGTGTTTCTAAAGGTTTAACCTTGAGCACTCTGGAAAAGTCACTCAACCAAAACACAGCTTCCCAAAGATGTCAAACGAAAGAGGAACTGTCGGGTACGTTCAAATTGCATCCCTATTATCTGAGCAAGATTTCCGAATCGCTGTTGTGATAACTGTGGCATTCCAGGCGAAATGGATTCATACTGGACTCTTAAGGCTCCCACCCAAAATCAGTCATCTGAACTCAGCCATAAACCCTCCTAACAAGCTCACGAAAGAGAAAACCAAGGGGGGAAAGTCTGCTCACTACGTCACAAACTCCTAACCACCAAACATTAGGTGACGGCCTGCCTGTGAGAATACCGTCAGGATTAGCAAAGCCAAACGAAACTCTTCACAAGGCTGGACTCCTCATAAGCGTTTACTGGTCACTCCCTCTGGGACAGTCCTAGAGTCACAGACATGAGGATGGAGTTCCTCAGCCCGGAGCCGCTCAGTCTCCTGAGGCAGAGAGATGCAATGAAGCTGCTCTGAAGGGTCAGTGCGTCCTGGAAGTTGGTCCAACTGCTGTAGGTACAGGAAGCGGAGCTTATTGATATGGGGAAGGCATCAAAGGCATGGCATTTGAACTTTGTAAGCTGGCATTCTCCAGGCACAGAAAGGCAGTCATGGCATTTCTGTCATTGCAAAGCAGCAAAGGTAGGAAAGTTCTAGACGTGTCTGGAAAGGGGTGAGCTGTCCCGCATATCTCCAGGGTAGATGATGTGGAGAAAATGTCAGGAACAAAACTCAAGGAAAGCTGGTGCCACGCTCCCCCTACACGTGCAAATGCAAAGGGACTGCCCACCTTTTCCATGTTTGCCCCCGCACTGCAGGAAGGCCACACAGGCCTCCTCGAGGCGTCTTTCCCCCCGGCGAGGGAGCGTGGGCGCCAAGGGGCCCATCCTAACCCCAAACACTGTCAGGCTCACCCAGGCAGCCAGTGCTCCTGTCACGAAATGTTCAATAGTTATCCAGCTCATGTGCATTCAAAGCAAAATCGACTTGTTTATTAACTGGACATTTTCCTCTACTAGATAATAAAATTCCTTCTGATTCTGTTGAACATTTTTATCAGCCACTTGAAAAAGACAGGTTTGTGAATTATGTAAAGGTTCAAAGAAAAGATAGTGCTATGCAGGATCACAAACTCAAGTTCAAAAAGGCTTGAGAGGTTATACTGATGAGCCAACCACATCCAGCCCCTTCCCCAATTTAGGACCAACAGGGCAAGCCAAATATACTCGCCTCAATGAAATGTAATGGAAATAAATACAATATCTTTTTTAAATGAAACAAATTATTTATGTTTATTATATTTATGGTTATTAGCAGGTGTATAAGTTCAGGATAGAGGAGATCTAGCTTAACTTCAATTCAAATGAAATAAAACACAGAGTTTAGTTCTATGAATTCAATATAAGTATCGGGTTTAGTAATAATTAATGTCGTTTTTCAACATTCGTTTAAAATCTTGCTTGGCGTTGACTTGTATTGACATAACCTTCAAACACGTGGTATCTACAGAACGTGTGAAGTGCAATTAACAAGTTTTGCTTGAAAAAGTTTGTGTTTGGTTTGGTTTTTGTTGCAAAACTAGGGCTAAGAAGATGGCGGATGAAGAGCATATTCGGCACTGCATGCTTTACAGTTCCAATTAGGAAGAAAAGCAAGTGAGGCTGCAAAAAACATCTGTAGTGCTCTTGGTCAAGATGCAGTTAGCGCCAGAAAATGCCAGCGTTGGTTTGAGAAATTTCGCGAGGGAAATTTTTCGTTAGATGACAAGAGTGGTCGAGGCCGTGTGTCCAATTTTGATCAAGAAGCTCTTCAAGCTCTTTTGGTGCAAAATCCTCAAATTACCCAACAAGAGCTTGCGACAACTTTAAATTGTTCACAAAAAAACAATTTCCAATCAATTGCATGCACTTGGAAAAGTCCAAAAGTTTGGAAAATGGGTTCCTCATGAGTTGACCGACAACAACCGTAATCAAAGAGTCACAATTTGCAGTTCACTCCTCTCTCGTCAAAACCGTTTGCCGTTTTTAGAGCAAATTGTTACCGGAGATGAAGAATGGGTGCTGTATGTTAATTTGAAAAGGCGGCCTCAATGGTTGGACAAAAATGAGGCTCCGCAGCCCATGCCAAAACCTGACTTGCATGCGAAAAAAGTGATGTTGTGTGTTTGGTGGAATTTTAAAGGAATTCTTCATTATGAACTTTTACCATCTAACCAAACCATTACAAGTGCAGTGTATAGTGCCCAATTGGAAAGGTTAGCCCAAGCTTTAAGAGAAAAAGAACCCGCGCTGATTAATCGGAGGGGCGTAATTCTTCACCACGATAACGCACAACCGCATACTGTAAGAATCACTGCTGAAAAACGGCGCCAGTTGGAATGGGAAGTTCTCCCTCAACCTGCATATTCTCCTGATATTGCCCCTTCTGATTACCATTTGTTTCGTTCTTTGCAAAACTTTCTTCTTGGAAAAAAATTTAATAATGAAGAATGCCTCAAAAATGCATTGACCGAATTTTTTGCATCAAAATCACAAGAATTTTACAACAGAGGGATTAAAATGCTTCCTGAGCGTTGGGCACAAGTAGTAGAAAACAACGGCAACTATATTGTTGATTAAATTTTGTTGTATTGTTTAAATAAATTCGATTTAAAAAAGTATTAGAAAACGACATTAATTATTACTAGACCTAATAATTTGTGTGAAATAGCAACCTCAAAAGTCACCAAAATCAGGCTTTATGCTACATTAACAAAAAATGTCCAATTCAATGCTACAAATATGTGTATAAAACCTTCTGCAGCCCTGTCTGTCAATAATACAAATATGAATATAAATATAACAATTCATAGTTCTAAGAGTTAATAGCCTAAAGCAGTGTTGTTTTTTAACCATAAAATCAATTGAGCTGCCACCAATATTTTTAATGAAATAGAATGAACAGAAAATATCAGAGTTCACTGTACAAAGTATACAGTAAGTACGTTTTCATATGTGTAAATGTATGTTTATATATACATACACACATAAGAGATCATCTTAAATGTATTTCTTATTGTAGATCAGACAAAAGTTGGAAAGACATTAGTCTAATGAAACAAGATTAAATATACCACTGTTAGGAACAAAGTATCATAGAATATCCTATCCTATATAATAAAAGGCTAATATGCAAACTGTGCCCTCGACCAGGAGTTCCACCACGAGGCATCCCCTCCCCCAAACCAGCCCAACCCAACTGCCCCAGAGCGGGCTGGCAGGACCCCGGCCGTGCATGAATTCGTGTACCAGGCCTCTAGAAGTATAAAATCTCTCTGGTTGGAGAAAGAGAGGGGTATGGTCAAGGGTCTAGAAAAAGATTTACAAAAATAACGTCCCTTTAAGATAGAAAACAACCTGAGAGATGAAGACAGGGAAAAGCGCCCCCTGTAGAAGGAATAATATGAATAAAGACATAATGCAACAAATAACAAGAGATTTTTAAGAGATGGCAAATGTCCTGGCACACGCAGCACTGGCATAATTAGGTCCAGACAGAGGGAAAGTGTGGTTTGGCTGAGTGTAAAGTACAAGTAGGTTAGCGGAGGAGGCTGAAGAGGCAACTCTGAGCTGTAACATGAAAGTGCTGAGCATTGTAAACACTTGATGAATGTTAGCTATGTCAACAGCCTCACTTAGTTCTGGACCGTAACCTTATCTCAAAGATCCCCAATTCAAAAATTTTATCAATTACTAAAGCAAATAATTTATATGTGGGAACAGAACACAAACTTTTAAGAAATGACAGGGGATCTCTTCTATTCAGTAAGGAAGAATGATCTAGTCACAGCTATCTAACCATAAAATTGTCCCAAAAAGTGCTGAGGGCACTGTGATTAGATGTATTTGAATAAAGGCCACATGCACATATGTTTGAAGGATGAGACTAAGCCTACAATATAAAGCTCTGCATTTATCGAACACGAATTCTTCCATCAATTTTGGTTCTCACTCATCAATCTCTAAGATCTCAGGAATGAATTCTGAGGAAAGAAACGGATGTAAGCAGGAGGCTGGTATCGTATTCCATGGCAGATAAGAAAACGGAACACCCCTGAGTGGCATTTCCCAACACAGTGATTACCTTTCCTAGAGTATACTAACGGCGATATAGCAAATCGGCTGCGAGCACCTGGGCCACAGCTAAAATAATTTGGTAACGTATTTTATGAAATTTTTAAGTGCCCAGAACCTTTATGTGGGAAAAAAAAATCTTGCTTCTCCACACAAAATATGTCAAGAGGGGTTATGCAAGAGTCTTGAGAGCATAATCATAAACGTGATTTTTATTACAGTAAAAGTATAACATTGGAATTAAAGCCCTAATATAGCATATCCAATAACTCTTACACATTGGGAGTAATTTCAGATCAAATGAAATTTCTTTATAATCAAGAATAAAGGCACAAGAATTCAAAAAAGCATTCAAAATACAAACTATTAAAAATTAAAATTCAGCACCAATGTAACAATATGGTATGAGTATAAAGTACTTTCAACCTCAATGACCATTCTTTTGAGACCATCATACCTCAGAATGGGCCTAAAAATGCTAGAGAGAAAATGGTCTCATGTTCACAACTTAATGTTTCTAAAGCACATTCTCTTAAAATAATGCATGACAAAATGAACTGTACATTTGAATAGTCTATAGAATATTGCTGCATACTGCCTTTTCTATTAAAAATGTTGATCATTTCCTGTTTGCTTTATGGGCTGACAGATCAAAACAAAGGCCTCTTGGTTCGGGAAGGCACTAATAAATGTGCCTACTTACAATGTCTTTAAACGAGGGCAACAGTACCCAGCATATTCCTCAGAGCTGTTTTAAAAAACCTCCTGACATGCCCTGAATCTGTTCTCACTATCAATGTAAATCATTCCATTCAAAAACAGAATACTCAATACTATAGTCTTAAAAAAAACATTTAAAATAGAAATAAAATTCCTTAAATATAACTATCCAACTTATTGAAAAGTCTGCAGAAAATACATTATCTTTCACAGATATACAATACTAAAAAATTCCTTTCAAAGGCAACACCAGGCAATAAAAGAAACTGTGGCTCAGAATCCCAAAGTCCGAAGTTCAAATCTCAACTCTGGACTTGCTTAAGTATTTTCGATCACAGCCACTTAGCTCTCTCTGCTCCCGTTCCTTTCCCATCTGTTCAAGAAAGAGGGGGAGGGGATATTACGGTGTGAGGCTCAAGGACAATCATGTTGCGGGAGCCCCTGTAAACAGTGAATCATCACATATCAAGCACATCCTCACTTTTCAGAACAAAAGTAAGTCTTGGGATATGACATTTCCATCTGAGGATGTGGGGCCCTTTCAGAGACTTCAAAGACGGGATGCCTAACAGCAAGAACTGAAGAGCCACCACCACATTTCCCTGAGCTGTAGCCCCTTTACCAACAGGGCTAGTGACACTGTGTAAACACCGGGTCTTTCAGTTCCCACAGCCACTTCCTACGTTAAATTTCTTGTAAAGACTCAAAGCTTTTTAAATAAATAAATAAATAAAACAAAACAAAACCACATGGGGGGAGGGTTCCCTCTATCTGGAGAACATAAAGCAAAAGGAAGTCAGGTAAAAGAAAATATGCGTTGCTTTTTAAATTAGAAAAAAAGTAAATGTGACCTTAACTAAAATATAATTCTGATTGGTAATGAGAAGAAATTTTCAAGGACTACTAAGTGGGGATTAGCAAAGAATAAGTCACGAATGCCCTGAATTGTTTAAAAATTTGCCTCATGAGGCAGAAAAAGATGACCTTCTGAAGCAGTTCCCGCCGCTAAGATGCCAGACAAGTGCGCACGTGTTCCAACCTGTGCTGCCATTCTCCGCCAGGGCTTTAAGGACAGACCCGCTCCTCTGCCGCCGCTGCTGCTGCTGCTAGGGGCAGGGAAGCAGTCCCTGGTCTTTGGTGCCCATATGTGGCAGCACGGGTGCAGTCACTATAGGAAAAGGCAGATGTTCACAGAAATAGCTGGCTTCTTTTCACCTGATCACTTTCGAGCAAGAAGCTCCCCGGAAAGGTGAACTGAAAAAGGGCCGGACGCAAGGCTCCCCGAGCACCCGAGGCCGCAGGAGAGCAGACCACCTCTACGGGGAGGGACAGAGGACTCAGAATAGGGAACAAAGGGCTCAGCAAAGAACAGCCTCTGGTACTGCTAGAAAAGAACAGCATGAGACTCAGAAACGCCACAAAATATCCCCTTCCGGCATTGTTGGAGGACAAAAAGGACTAAGCCTCGGGAGGCGGCTTCTTTCCGCTGAGGAGGACAGCGTTAGCAGGCACCAGGCACCAGGCACCTGCACGGTGGCCCTCGGGGAGAGCCCTGGGCCCGCTCAACAAAGGGCCGGCCCCTCCCCTCCTCCAGAGCCAACCACAGAAATGTCACTGAAAGGGAAGCTCAGATATCACCTTGCCCAAAGTTAATAAATCAACTAATTTTTAAAATGTTATAAGCTGTATATAATCTCTAAGTTATTTTTTTAATTAAAAGGCAGTAAAACATTACTATAGGATCAAATCAAATCTTACAGTGCCGTGGGAAAAACTTTGCAAACTCCACCACCATCTGAGCAATTCCGCCAACCGGTGGGAAGTACAAGTCAAAAGTTTCCCCCCTTGCTCTAAGGATAATGGGTTAGCAAGCAGACAGAAATCTGTGCTCCAAGCTCATCATAAGAATCAAAGATGAGCCGAAACCGGTTTGGCTCAGTGGTACAGCGGCGGTCTGCGGACTGAAGGGTCCCAAGTTCGATTCCAGTCAGGGGCATGTATGTTGGTTGCGGACACATCCCCGGTGGGGGGTGTACAAGAGGCAGCTGGTCGATGTTTCTCTCTCATCGACGTTTCTAGTTCTCTATCCCTCTCTCCTCCTCTCTGTAAAAAACCAATAAAAAATATATATATTTTTTTAAATCAAAGATGAGCCCTAGCCGGTTTGGCTCAGTGGATAGAGTGTCTGCCCATGGAATGAAGGGTCCTGAGTTCGATTCCAGCCAAGGGCATGGACTTCCACTGCAGGCTCAATTCCCGGCCCTGGAGACAACCAATCAATGTCTCTCTCTCACATCGATGTTTCTGTCTGTCTCTCCCCCTCCTTTCCACTCTCTCTGAAAGTCAATGGGAAAATATCCTTGGGTGAGGGCTAGTAATAACAACAAAAAATCAAAGCTACAACTCAAAACATTTTCCCATAGAAAAAATAATGATTAGATTTTCAAGTCAGTAATTAAAGAAATAATGCAGCTAACATACCACTTCTAATTGACTATTTTTCTCCTTTTATGTACAATATTTAAGCTACATAATAAATTGACCTGGATTTTGTGAACAAGCCTAGGAGTATAGCCCTAGCATGCTTATGGGGGGGGGGGGGGGGGCGCGGAGGGTGTACCCTGAGTTTTGGACAATTTATACAAGAACTTTCAGGCCATAACTGAGGAGGGGACAGAAGAAAGCAATGAGAGAAGACAGTTGCCTTGTTTGGCAGAAAAGGCAGCTAAATTATACTAAGCCCCAGCTGCTCCCATCTTCAGAATAACTCTCTCGTCTAACAAGCATTTAAGTCCTTCCCTGTGCCCATGCTGTGCCCCTCCGCAGGAAATAACCACTTTTCTAAAGCTAAACCCACAGTCTTAGGAAATCAAGAGTTCCAGTCCGCCTTCCCGAGTAAATCACATACTAAACCCTCGCGCGGAGATTTCCATACGCCTGTCCTGATTGCCTCGCTCTGCCTCCTCCTCAGACCTCACACACCTGAGGAGAGAGCTACCTCGTGCTGTGAGTCCTCTAAGAGCCACGGGGACAATAAGACATTACCATTCAGTAAGCAACTTGGTAGGCTCTCATTTGATTTTCACAACCACGGAGGTAAGTATCATCCCCAAGTCACACATTCAGAAAATGACAGTAAACAGCTCAGGAGTTGAGCGTCCACCCAGGAACCAAGAGGTCACGGTTTGAGTCCTGTTCAGGGCACAGGCCCAGGTGGCGGGCTCAATCCCCAGTAGGGGGCGTGCAGGAAGCAGCCAATTAATGATTCTCTCTCATCATTGATGTTTCTCTCTTTCTCATCATTGATGTTTCTCTCTCCCCCCCCCCCTGTCCTTTCCTCTCTGAAGTCGATAAAAATATTTTTTTAAAAGAAAAATGATGCTCACAAACTTGCCCACAACACCAGTTAAGAAGCCAAGATCCACAACTCTGCCAACTCCACCATTTTAGGGATTCCTCTTCAAAAGGACAGAAATGGGGTGCCACTGGACAGGCGACCACTCTAACGTCACTTACTCATTATTCCAGATACCCAGTTCTGAGCGCAAGTTACAGAGAAGACAGGCCACCAACTCTTCACAGCATCTATTTCGTCTTTAGAGGGAACTCGAAGAGGAAGGGTAAAGTGTCCCCAGAGGCGAACCCCTCCCCTTGGCAGCATTGCCCACGCCGGGCCAGCCGCCTCTGGCACCACCAGGCTCCGGTTCTCACCTCCACCCCAGCGCACGTCATCACGCCAGCTGAGCTGAGCGGACTCCAACTTCACCAAGTTACCTTTCCAAAACAGGATCTGCTACCAGCCCAGATCTCACTGCGAGGCCTTGAATTTAAATAAATCCAGTTCGCACATAACTTGCCTGATGGTATTCCTAAACGTCTGCTCCCTCTGCCAGTTTAAAAAGTGATTTTTGTAACTGAACTGTGAACTAAATCTTGATTTAGCTGCAGTAGGAAACGGGAAACAAAAAATCTATGTTTAGACAGATTACCCATCTCTACTTTCCCACTGCAGCTTGGGGGCGGGGGGCGGGGAGGAAAGCTGTGCCCTCGGCATTTTACATCCCTTTCGAGCTGATGGCGATGCCAGGTGACTTACGAGAAAGCAACGTGACCTGCACTCCCCACAGAAGCCTGAGGTTACGAAAGTAAGAGTGACGCTCCATCCCTTAAACCACTCACTGCTCCTTCCGATCGCTTGGTGTGAGGGGTGTTCCACCCTGGAAGTAAACACTGGGATCCTGAGCGAAGGACGGTCTCCGCTGACAGCAGGTGGAACAAAGCGGGGACGGCGTGCGCCCCGCACCTGACGCCGAGAATCTCCCCAATCGCCTCCCCACCCTCCACCCCTTTGGCGGCAGGTGTGTGTGGCACCGATGGCAAAAACACGGCAAAAACACACTAGAATGGGCCGGGCCTCGGGAGCCCAACACCCGCAGGATGCGGAGCCGGGATGATGTCAGGGTGCGCTCCCCTTCGTTGTGTAACGGGCCGGCCCGCAAGCCCGGGGCTCCCCGCCGCGGTGCGCAAACTCCTCCAAACTGAGGGTGGGGCGCGGGGGGCCGTTCCCAGAACCTGGCTCCCCGGGTCACACCGCCCGGTGCCCCGCACCAGCCGCGACCCTGCCCGCCCCCCGCCCGCCCGCCGGCCGCACCTGCCGAGGCCGCGCCGCCAGCGCCCCCTGCCGCCCTCCCGCGCCCGGACCGAGCCCACCCCCGCGCCCGCGCCCCGCCGCCCCCGCGCCCAGGCCGCGCCGCCTGCGGGCAGGACCGGGGGCGCGCGGGCGCGAGCCGAGGCGGGGCCGCGCCCGGACCCCCGCCGCCGGCCGCCCGCACCTACCTACGCCGTATTTCTCCTCCTCCGTGGGGGTCCACATGGCCGGGCCGGGCGCGGCCCCGCGGGCGCGGCGGCCGGGCGACAGCGCGGCGGGGGCGGCCGCGGGCCCGGCTGTGGCGCACCGCGAGCCGAGGCGGGGGCGGTCAGGCGGCGCGGGGCAGCGGCTGGCGCATCGCTCACAGGCCGCCCGGGAGGCTGCCGCCGCCGCCACGGCCGCGCCGCGAGGCCCCGCGGGCCACCGAGCGGCCCCCGGCGGGTGGGCGAGGGCTCGCCACCTGTCCGCCGCCTCGGCTCCCGCGCGCCGCTCGGCCCTCAGCGCCGCGCGCCCGGCTCCGGCTCCGGCTCCGGCTCCGCTCCGGCCGCCGCGGGTCTGGTCGGCTCGCCTCGGCGGGCTCGGCTCCCGCGCATGCGCCGCTCCTGCGCGGGGGCTCGCGCCGCCTGAGCTCGCGCCGCCCGAGCCGCGCGAGAGCCCCCCGCCGCGCCCGGGAGCCGCGAGAGGCGCGCGGGCCGCCCGGCGGGGGTCGGGCCGGGCTCTCGGGCGGCCACTGCCTCCCGCCGGGCACGTGGAGGTCGCCGCGGGCCCCCTGGCCGAGAGGGGGGAGCCGCACGGGGAGGATGACGCCGTTGGCAGACCCGGCCAGGGTCTCCCACCGCGTTGCCCCAGCACCACCCCCAGGAAGGCCGGGTGGAGGGGTGAGGTGGGGGGGAAAGAGCTGCGGGAGAACCAGGTGGGACATGCTCGCGCCCCTGGCTCTTAGGTCCTGCGGAGGCCCGAGGCCTTCGAGGCCCGTGTTTCGCTGAGTTGGCCGCGGTGCATGTTTGGGGACAACAATCACAGTCGGAGGTGCTTCCTCTTTGGATCAGGGGTTCCTGCCCTGGGCTCCGTCTCTGCTGCTCCTAGGTCTCTCTCTGCCTTCCTGGGTCGGTTCCCAGGACTTCCCTCTTTTCTGTCCCCTAAGAGCCTGTTCGTTCTCGTGCCGACCAACAGCACCTCCGGACACTAGGCCACCACCCATCAAAGCCCAGGCTAGTCTGACAACTGCAGGGCTTTTCCTCTCCAACAATGCCTGGACCACATGGTGTTCCCAGCTCGCATACCAGCAGACCCATTCACCCATCCTTCCATCCACCCATCTATCCCTCTATCCATCCATCCACCCACCCACCCACCTATCCATCCATCCACCCATCCACTCACCCATCCATCCATCTACTCACCCATCCACCCATCCATCCAATCACCCATCCACCCATCCATCCTTCCATTCATCCACCCATCCATCCACCCACTCACCCATCCATCCACCCATCCATCCATCCATCCACCCATCCATCCATCCACCCATCCATCCATCCACCCATCCATCCACCCATCCATTCACCCACCCATGCATCCATCCACCCACCCATCCATCCATTCATCCACCCATCCATCCATCAGTTCATCCACACATCCATCCATCCATCCATCCATTCATCCATCCATCCCCAGCACTACCAAGTGCAAACCCTGGTGGAATCCCTCCCTCTCTCTCTTAGACACCCCACTCTTCACAGCCCAGCTGGGTGCTCACCACCAGGAAAACTTCCCTAATGGACCCTGTGGCCAGACTGGCTCCTTCCCGTCCTGGGATCCCAGCTGCGTGCCTTTGTGTCTTCTTTCTCTCAAAAGGCAAGCGCCAGGGGAAAGCCACCTTTCTGGTTGCTCAGCACCCAGACTAGCACCTGCCAGGCACATACGTGTTGAGGAGGAAGCAGGCCGAGTACAAGAATATGTCAGTAATGGACAGATATTGTTGAGTCTTCCTTCCCAGTGTCATTTAGGATTGCTTTACTCCTCCAGGCCTGCCTGTGCCCAGCTGGATTCCAGCGGTCCCCCATAATTCCATTAGTCATGGGGGATGCATTCCGAGACACCCCCCTCCATAGGTGCCTGGAATTTTGGGTGGTATCAAACCCTGTGTTTTTTCCTGTATGTGCATACCTTTTCGCTTACAGAAAGGCTGGACAGCTTCTCTTTGGCATACCCAGATTGCCAGCATCGCTTCCTTTGCACTTTGGGGCCATGGTTAAGTAAGCACCGCATGCAATACAGTGACAGCCAATCTGATAACCGAGACAGCCACCAAGTCACCAACGGGTGGGGAGTGTCTACGGCACAAACACACTGGACACCGGGATGACTCACGTCCCGGGTGGAATTTCATCGCGCTCCTCAGAACAGCATGCGATTTAAAATTGATGGATTGTGTTTTTCTGGAATTTTCCACTCAACATTTTCATACTGCAAGTGGAAGACAGGCAGCTGAAACTGTGGGACATGGAACTGTGGATAAGGGGGGGACGACTGTATTGCCACCAGCTCCGAGTTCCTACAGGCTCCTCCTCCCTCCAATGAAGGCTGCCCGCTCCTGCCCCCCCCCCCCCCCGAAAATGCCCTGTGGATAATTGAGCTTCTCCATAGCTCGGCGCGTTGTTGGCCAGAGAACATAAGACATGGCCTTGCATATGTCGCTGACTGTTCCAGAGTGACAGACCCCTGCCCCGTGGCTACCGTGGAACGTGTACGTGGGGTGAAGCCTCCCCACAGATCTCCCTCCGGGAGCTATCCAGCAGTGGGGCCGAGTTACACAGACCTCTGAACAACCTTCAAGCTCTTATTTCATCCTCTGGTTTCACTCCATCAGCGGTGGGTGTGCTGATGGTCTCAGCGCCGAAAGACGGCTTTTCCCAAAGTCTCCCCTCTCGTGCCCCGTCTGAACCCACCTCAGACGGCAGGTTTCTGCGGTGCAGACGGCTCCGGGCCAGCACTGCGCGCCTCAACCAGAGGGCGTCCCATCAGGCCCAGGCTCCGCGGTCCTGCTGTTTGCGCTAAATTCAGGCTGTTTTCCTGAGTGGAAGGAAAGGGGCAGAGCACGTGTTCCAGGGAATCCACCTGCAGCGGGGCGTGCACCTGCTCCAGCGCCCTCGGCATCTGCTCTGAGCCCTTGCTCAGGCCCTCGGGGGCCGGCTCTTACCCGCACATACACGCCCCTCCCGGCAGGAGAGCTGACCTCCAGCTTGCCTCTGAGTGTCAGGACCTCAGCGCCCTGCCCTCCCCTCCCACCCACCCACGCTTCTTTCTGTTCTCACATCACCCATCCATGTTCACGTCTGCTCCTCATCAGGATCCCCACGAACCCACTGCACCGTTGTTGCTCCCTGTCCCCCATTTTTACTCTCTTCTGCTCCATAGACTCCTGTGATCCAGGGACCATCTGCCCTGTGGGTACCCTCACCCCCCATTCCCCCTCTCTTGCGCCTCTTGGTCTGTCTGCGAAGGAGAATCATCCACTCCAGATCCTTTTGTTTCAAGGCAATTCCTTTGACTCTCAGTCCTCAAAGTTCTGCTTTCTGACCCCGTCACCTCCCAGAAACTGCTCCCCCAGAAGCCCCCAGGGCCATCCCAATGCCAGACACAAACTGGAGTCTGCCAGTCCCTGGCTCTGGCCGGGCCTCAGCGTGCAGTACCCCTCAGCCCATGTCTTGACACATACACTGAGCGGCCAAATGATGCTGATCTTTGAATGCATAATAATCTGGCCACTCAGTGTCTGTCCTATAGAATAAAAGGCTAATATGCAAATTGTCCCCTCACCAGGAGTTCTACCAGCAGGCAGGCCAGCCAGCCGCCCATGTCCCTGGCTAGGCTGGCTGGATCCTACCCATGCACGAATTCATGCACCAGTCCTCCGATACAAATATATATACTGAGTGGCCAGTTTATTATGAGTTCAGAGATCATAGTAATCTGGCCACTCAGTAGATCCTCCTCATCCCCCAAGGCGGCTTCTCCAGCTGCCACTGGCGGGACGGGTGCTGCCCTCTCCCACAGCCCTTCCTCACCCCACCTCCTCCGAGAGATCAGTGGGTCCACTTGCACCTTGACAAGCATCTACTTCCTTCTTTAGGGGCAGCCATTACTCTTCACGTGGTTTTACCACACACGGAGCGGGACAGAGTGCCTGCCACCCAGCAGGCACCCACTCCGACCACTGTGCTCCGGGGTGAGCGGCCCATGTGGACGTGTCCTGAGAACTCAGTGAAGCAGCTTGTTGCTTCAGCCGGTCGCAAATCTCCAGATTCAGAAACTTGAGTCCGTGAGGGCACATTCCCAGGATAGGGCACCGTGGCTTTAATGAAAAGTCCATACAGACACCCTGTGGAGCAGCCTCAGCTCAGCAGCAAGGAGGTTTGCCGTCTGACTTGGCACGTCGCTAGGACTTTGGGGGCGAACTCATTACAGTGGTGCCTCGCATAACGAACGCCTCGCACAGTGAGCTTTGGACAGGTTTTTCATGAAACCATCGGCCAAAAAGCAGAAAATGGATGAAGATGTGCAAGATTTGGTAGACTCTACTTAGTCTGTCTTAAAATTAAAAAAATGTGTGTTTTTTTTTAAAAAAATTATGTTTTTAGATGTATCTAAATAAAAATATGTCATCTTAGCATATTTTTTTATGTCATCTTAGCATATTTTATGCTACAGAACGAATTATTTTTTTTAACATGTATTGTTATGGGAAAACGATTTTCACATAACGAACTTTTCGCATAACAAGCTTGCTCCTGGAACGAATTAAGTTCGTTGTGTGAGGCACCACTGTACCTCTGATGATAAACCGCAACTTGATGAGTGGGGAAAGGAACCCCGTTTTCAGCAGGAAATTCCTTAGGATTGGCGGGAATTCATAATCATCCATAATCAAACAGATTTTGTACGGAATGCAGACAGCAGCATCTATTTCTGTTAAGTGGAACTTACGTTCATCAGCAATGTCTTTAACATACGCAGATCCATAATAATGCCTCCCCCTCCCCAACCCCATCACCGTGGGCGAAGGAGCCTGGCCCGCTCTGCTCCCTGCTCTCTCGCTGCTGCCTGGAGAATCGGCCTTCCAGGAGCCAGCCGGGCTGATGACTCAGCTCATAAAGCAACGTGTGGCCACCGAGAGGCTGTTTACTCAGAAGCATCTCGGAGCTCCTGCTATTGGAGTCAGCAAGCAGGCAGCAAGCGGTGCAGGCTGCTCATTCTCGCAGGAGTTTCTGGTGCCAGAGCATCACTCACCTCCCGCCTCCCCCTCCCAGCAGCTCATCTCCTCTGAGGCTCTGTCCAAGCAGGAGGGCGGGGAAACTCAGAGCAGCCCACTGGGGACAGGGGCAGGGCCGGGTGGGGTGCGGGTGAGCAGAGGGGACAGGGGCAGGGCCGGGTGGGGTGCGGGTGAGCAGAGGGGACAGGGGCAGGGCCGGGTGGGGTGCGGGTGAGCAGAGGGGACAGGGGCAGGGCCGGGTGGGGTGCGGGTGAGCAGAGGGGACAGGGGCAGGGCCGGGTGGGGTGTGGGTGACTGTGGTAGCGTTCTGCCTTCTCTGGAGCAGGAGCTGCCCCCAGCTAGAGCTGATGCCCACCTGCAGTCCAGGGGCATGTGGAGGGGCGGCTTAGGGACGGGTGGTACCCACCTCCGCTCCTCCCCGCCGGGTTCCTGGGTGTGGGGCTGCCCTGGCTAGTAAAGCAGCCACAGAGCTGGTTTTCTTTGTGTCAGAGAGACACCCAAGCTTGTCTCACTTCCCCGCCGCCCCTTACGCTCCCCCAAACAACACCTTCTGGAAACTTCCTCCAGGAGGCGGCATCGGCACTCAGGCCGAACGGGGTCCGTGCTCCCAGGGCCGGCCGCCGAAGTCGGGGCGCTTCCCGGTGAAGAGGCCTCTGCGCCAGGGCGGATGTTATTAGTGTTTTTGCCTTAAATTGTGCTGCAGCTGAAGCTGTGTGCAGCGGGGAGGGCCAGGGAGGAGTGTGAACAAGAGACAGATTAAGCAGCGCAATATTTCTCTATTTTCCCTAAAATGACAAGCTCTAGCCATCTGTTCCTATTTTATCAACCCATTCAAAATATTAAAATGCAAATTCCTCGCCGTTAGCCAGCGCCTCTCCGATGAGAAATGGCCGAAACTCTCCTGACCCCAACCTCTGGAGACAGACGCGGCGCGTCCAGCGGGGCCAGCGCTCTCCGGCCCCCGAGGGAGCCACGCCGCGGACCTGTCCGGCTCTGAGCTCCCTCCTCCCCCTCGGGACGCTGGGCCACCTGGAGACACCGCTGGGCAGGATTCTCCGTGGCACCCACAGGGCCCAGCACCCCAGAACCGCCTCAGAGCAGGTGCTCAGGAAACATCGCTGGAAGGAATACATTGGTGAAGGAGTCACCGCCCCTCCGGCCCCCAGACATGGATACCTTGGTCCCAGCACCGTTTTTGTTGGTTTGCTGTTTATTTCTGTCCAGGAAAACGGGAGGAGGAAGAACAAAACCCAGGATCCTCCCGGCAGGAACGTGGCCCCCCTCGGCGTCCCTCTGCGCGGAGGGAAAGAGCGGTGCCCTTGCATGCCTGCGCCAAGTCACCATGGAGGAGCCGGAATTAAAAACCTCGGAGAGTCATTAGCCACAAAGCGTTCTGGTGTCAAGGAGTGCGTTTTATGGGGCCGTATTTATAATATTAATTGGGCCTCTGCGTGGCCACGTGGTGGAGTTATTGCTCCCATACAAATGGGCCCCAAAGAGAAAAACAGCCCAAAATAGCGCGGAGATGGCAGAGCAGGACAGAGGTGATTTCTCTTCGCAGGAGGCCCGTTCCTTTGCGTTAAAAGCAAAAGGAGGCTGTCTGGCGTCTCTGTCTCCGTCTCTGAATCGCTCTGGGGCTGGAGCTGGAGAGGGAGCAGAGACCGCTCCTCCCACTCCGCCTGCTCCTCCCCTGGAAGTGGGGGGCGCTCCCCGTTTCTCCCACGTCTACTGGGCACCTCGCAGGGGCCCGGGCACCAGAGCTCCCGGTCCGCCCCGTCGCAGAGCGTGTCACCCCGCGGAGCGGGGAGAGACGTTGAACCAGTTGTCACATGGAGGAGCCTCTAATTAAAGACGGACGTTCTAGGGCAGGAGAGCACAGCATACAACGCGAGCGCCCGCCCGGGGCCTGACCTAGTTTGGTCAGTCCGGGAAGGCTTCTCGGAGGAAACAGCATTTACACCGGAACCTGCCGACGCAGACGAATCAGCCGCGTCCACAAGGACAGGAAGTGCTCTGGGCAGGGGAGCAGTGCTTGGGGAGGCAGGGCTGGTGAGGAGGGAGCTGGGTGTATCCGAGACATGGAAAGGCCAGTGTGGCCCAAGCCGCTTTGGCTCAGTGGATAGAGCGTCGGCCTGTGGGTCCCGGGTTTGATTCCATCGGGTTTCGGGCTCTGTCTCCAGTAGGGGGCGTGCAAGAAGCAGCCGATCAATGAGTCTCTCTCATCATTGATGTTTCTCTCTCTGTGTCTCCCCCTCTCCCTTCCTCTCTGAAATCAATAAAAATATAGAAAGGAAAAAGAGAAACGCAAAGGCCAGTGTGGTCAGGATGTCGCGAGTGAGCAGGCACGCGGGCGGTGGAAGAGGTGGCTGTAGGGGGAGGCAGGGTTGTGACATGGGGGCAGCCACCGTTGCTAGGCGTTGGGTCAGAAGCAGAGGTGAGCGATGTAAGAACAGGCCCGAGGACCAGGCCCCTCCAGGGCGTCCTGGGCTCGTTGGGGGAACAAACCAGGCAAAGGCCCTCCCCCTGGAGTCCCGGCTCGGCCGCATATTTGCACGTTCCCCCATTCTCCAAACACCTGCCCCTCCTCACCAGCACCACTCGCTTCCCTCCTCTGTGAGCCAGGCCTTCCTGGAGTCTCATGATGCTCTCCCAGGGGGGAGGGGGATCGGCGGAGCCCCACCGTCCAGGCTCGGAGGGAAGAACACATGCCCCCCGCCAGAGCCAGCTCTCCGGAGCCCGGGTGGGGGGGGGGGGGTCTGAGCCCACCGCTCCGCCTGCCGCCTCCACACCTTGCCTGTCACCCACAGCCTTGCCCGTGGGGAGGGTCCAGGGGAAGATACACCCAGAACCCACTGGCCCTGGATTGGATCAGGGGCCACGGCTGAGCTCCTCCTCCAGGGGCGCAGAGACGAGGGTGGGAACAGACCCTCAGGCACTGTCTCCGGTCCGCCTCTGACCGGGGGAGGCAGACAGTCCCCGCTCTGTCACCTCTGAGGAAGAGCCGGGCCAGGAGATGGCGAGCACGCTGTGCCCCCGCCGCCCTGAGGGCGGTGGGTCAGGATGTACGATGCAGGCGTGAACGATGGAGCCTCGGGAGGGGTCTGGACCCGGAGCCCTGCCGTGCCGGGAGCCGTGGTGATTTTCCCTGAGAGCTTACTGGGCGGCCCCGGCAGAAACCCAGCCCCAACCTGTCGGTCTAGGCCAGTGATCGGCAAACCGAGGCTCGAGAGCCACATGCGGCTCTCTGGCCCCTTGAGTGTGACTCTTCCACAAAATACCACGGCCTGGGGCTTGTCTATTTTGAAGAAGTGGCGTTAGAAGAAGTTTAAGTTTAAAAAAATGTGGCTCTCCAAAGAAATTTCCATCGTTGTCCTGTTGGTTTGTGGCTCTGGTGACTAGTGAGTTTGCTGACCACTGGGCTAGGCTCCTGGCAGCCTGTGGCCCTTTCCAAGGGACCTGGCAGCGTAAGAGTTGAGCGTGAGGTCGCTGAGTTCACATCCAAACCCGGCTGCTCCCCAGCGAGGTGACCCCAAGCAGGCAGCTCAACCCTCTGCCCGGGGTCTCCCCTCGGAGGCCTGAGAGAACAGCAGCTTCTCCCTCAGGGAGGCCTGGGAGGGCGGTGCCGGGGGCACTCAGGCCCAGCGCGGGTACCATTCCCTCCACACTGGGCCCCGCCCTCCCCAGCCACGGCAGTCACCTCCCAGAAGTGCCGGGTCCCCTTGCATTTGGGGAGCCAGGCTGAGAGCTGACGCGGCCCCCCATCCAGCCGGGCTGGCCTCCCTTGTCCGCCTCTCCCCAGCCGGCTCTTCGCTCAGCACCGGCCCCTTCTCTCTGGTCGACACCCAAAGGCATTGATTTCCCCGAGAACCGCCTGCGCCCTCGCTTCCCGCCGTGGCCACCCCGTCCCCTGCGCACAGCCCGCCTGCCCCGAGCCAGGGCGTCCCCGGCGCCCAGCTCAGCCCCGCTCCCCTGGCGCCGGTTAAAGGTCAGCACGACTCTCTCCCCGTCGTTGTCCTGGGCCTTGTCACACAGACGCCCTCTGTTCCGTGCGTTAGTCACAGTCTTGCTATCGAATTAAATATTCCTCGGTGGTTATTTTTAGCGGACTTTTTTTCTAACACTTCGCGGCGCGGTGATGTGTGAGCACCCACAGCTCCGGATCCCACAGCTCCGAGCTGCAGGGGCGCCGGCTCCCGGGCGGGCCGCAGCCAGGGCCGCGGGGGGTGTGCGACCAGCTCCGTCCATGGGCTCCCCATCCCCGGGCCGGGATGACCCGACCAAGGCCCGCAGGAGGCTCCTGGCACAGGTGCCAATGAAGCGGCGCATGCGGGTGCCATCCTAGCCACGTGTCTGACTCCTCATCCCACGGGCACAGGCACCGGGCCCGGCCGTGCCCCTGCCCCGCGCCCACGGGCACCCGCTCTCAGGAACGGGGCTGCGCGCCTCCTCACTGAGGCCCGGCGGCGTGGCCGTGGCCACCCCCGGCTCGCTCCCTCAGTCGCCGTCTGCCCAGGCCGGCGTCGGTGGAGAAAGGAGGCCCTCAAAACAGAACTGCAGGCCCACTGGGCTGCATGGAGGGGCAATCGAGTCACAGGATGGGATCTGCTCCCGCCCAGGCGGGGACACGGAACCAGCAGAGGAACCGATGGGAAAAGGAGCCTCTTCTCTCAGCTCCAAGACGGGCGGAGGCTGCCGGGAGGTCCCTTCTGTGGCCCATCCAGGGCACAGAGCGGTGTCACTGACCGTGAACAGCGGGCAGGAAAGCGGGACTCGCCTGCCTCTGCGGTGGCCCTCAGGGGGCGTCCAGAAGGGGTCGAGGGCAAGGGCCACCCACACAGACATCAACACAAGAGAGTCCATGCGTGTGGGAAGGAACCCCAATGCCAATCATGGGATAAACCAGTTAAACAGGAGGAGCGACCCAGGCAAGGTGGGGCAACCCAGAGCCACGGAAGCCGCATGCCAACGTGGGGACTGTCTGTATGTAACGCGGAGAGAACAGGGGTCAGGCCCAGCCCTCCACCCGCACAGTTACCGTCACCGAGAACAGCGGCCGATGGGGACGGCCCGGAGGGAAACAGACCGGAAGCACCCCGTTTCCCGCCGTTTCTGACACGCGTGCCCGTGGGAAGCGGGCGGCTTTCCCGGGAATCACACACGTGGGCAGCTCGGGGCCGGCAGCTCCGCCCCCTGCCCTCGCCCCGGAGGCTGCCCTCCCGCCCTTTCCGGAGCTCGTCCCTCCTTGATGAGCGAGGAGGACTCCGGAAGCTGGGGCCTCCGGACAGAGGGCCAGGGACAGCCCCGGCCACGGTCCCCATGTCCGCTTCCTGTCCTCTGCGCAGCCGGTCTGGCCTCCACACCCACCCTGGCGGCAGGAGGACTTTGCCAACCTGAGAATCCCGGCCTGTGACTGCTCTGTGGACAGAATGGCCTCCGAGGAACAGCACGTCAGCCACTTCCTTCATCTTCCTCTGCCGGCGCCACTGCCGTCCTGTGTTGTCAGAAGCCCCAGCCCGCGCGGGCGAGAAAAACAAGGGCGGGAGGCGGGAAGGGAAGAGGCGCAGCTGCCGCCATCCACAGGGGATGTTACTGGGAAGCCCTTTTCACAAACCAGAGGGTCCATGTGGCCATGTCCCAGGATGTGACGCCAACGTCTAAAAACCAGTTGCACCCTAACCGGTGTGGCTCAGTGGATACAGCATCGGCCTGCGGGCTGAAGGGTCCCAGGTTCGATTCCGGTCAAGGGCATGTACCTTGGTTGCAAGCACATCCCCAGTAGGGGGGTGTGCAGGAAGCAGCTGGTTGATGTTTCTCTCTCATCACCCATGTTCCTAACTCTCTATCCCTCTTCCTTCCGCTCTGTAAAAAAATCAATAAAATATATTTTTAAAATAATAAAATTAAAAAATAAGTATAAATCAATTGCATTTGGATAAACTAGTCATACACTACTGGAAAATTAAATTTTTTTTAAATTCTGCTTGCAATAGTATCCAAATTTTTAAAAAATGCTAGCAATTATGTAATGCACAATGTGCAAGGCTGGGAAATATTGTTGAGAAAAAATGAAAGAAAACTTTAGAAAGGTATGCCATGGTCATGGATCGAATGTGATCAATACAGTATGATATCGCCAACTATATAGGCAATCAGGTGATCAATGGAAGGGAAAGGAGTCCAGAACTAGATCCACACATATACAGTCAAATGATTTTTGAGGAGTGTCATCAGATTCAACGGGAAAAGAAATCTTTATTTTCCTTCAGGAATGGTCCTGTCCAGCTATCCATCTGGGAAAATATAAGCCTCAATCCCGGGCTCCCACTGCACTCCCACATCAACTACACGTGGGTCATGGCCCCACGTGTGAAAATTAAGATTCTAGGAAAGAAACAAAAATAGAAGGTTGTGTTTATGACCTTGGAATAGGCACGGGTTTATTAGAGAGGACATCGAAAGAACAAATTAAGGATCCAAGATGGCTGCTCGGGTAGACACCTAGCCGCAGCAGCTCACAACAATTTCAATGGAATACAACTAAAATGTAGAGTGGACATTGCCCAAAGCTACAGGTAGTCGACTGACTGAAAACTCTACAATAGGAAGGAGGGAGAAAACCAGAAGGAAAATCAGAGGAGCTGAAAAAAAGCCTAAGGTACGGAGACATGCTGCGCGCTCGCACGTACGCGCAAGCGGAGAGGTCGCAGCCGGAGAGGAGGAGAGGGCTGGGTGCTGCCTGGCGTTCCCTAGCAGGAAGGAAATAGAACCCCCAGCCTGGGCTGAACCCCCGAACCGGCAGCACTGAGCCCCAAGTTATGGGCCAGACCCTGGGGACCCAGGCTCAGGCAGGGGGAGACGGGGCTGTGAGGCGGAATTCCGGGGGATGGCGAAAGGCAGGGCCCCCGGAGTCGCGCGCACATGGCGCGCAGAGGACTGAATGTTGACTCTGATGCTGGATTACCCTAGCCGGAAGAAACAAAGCCTCAGGCGGTGGCGCTGAGCCTCAGTCCAGACCGCCCCGAACTCCAGGTCTGGGCCAGTCCCTGGGGACCCAGGCTCGGGCAGGGGGAGACGGGGTTGTGAGGTGGAGTCCTGGGAGCGCGGCGAAAGGCCAAGCCCCTGGAGTCGCGCACACTGCGCGCAGAGGACAGTCTGTTGACTCTGATCCTGGACTCCCCTAATGGGAGGGAGAAAGAAAGTTCCAGTCTGGAGGAACGCGACGAGGAGCAGGAGCCCCTGCCGGACATCGACCAGCCGGGCGCCAGCAAGGAGCCGGGCGACGGGGCCCCCGGGGGGGGGGGGGTGCCCCTGAGCCTTCGACTGCTGAGCGCTGGCAACGGAGCCAAGGACGGGGGCTGCTTCCTGGGCGGTGCCGACCCTGGTAACAGGCTGAAGCAGCGCAGGAGCCTGCAGAGAACAAAGGGGTGCCACAGGCCAACCTGCTGAGCTCCCAGGACAAGGAGGAAGAAACCAAAGAAGTTCTCAATGTGAAGAAATCAAGTGAGAGCAAATGATAGTAAAATTGCTTAAGAAAGAATACAAAGAAGATCTTGAAAAATCAAAGAACTCAACGCACCAGCCAACATTGCAACATAAATGCGTTGTTTTGTGTTTTTTTTAAAAAAAAGAAAAAAAAAGAGAAAAAAGGGACAGAATGTTGGAACAGCGGCGACCAGGCCTAGAGTGGCCAGGCACAAGGCAGTGGCAGCTGGGCCCGGAGCAGCAGTGGCCAGGCCCCAGAGCAGAAGCAGCCAGAACAAGAGCATCAACGGCCAGCACTGGAGCAGCCAGACCTGGGGCAGTGGCAGCCAGGCCTGAGGCAGAGGCGGCCAAGCCCAGGGTGGCCAGTCCAGGAACACCCAGACACGGAGTGGCCGGGCCCGGAGAAGCCGGGCCCAGAGCAGCCAGGTTGGGAGCAGCCAGGCCCAGAACAGCAGTAGCCAAGCACGGAGCATCCAGGCTGGGAGCGGCCAGGCTCGGAGCACCCGGGTCAGGTGCGGCCAGGCCCGGAGCAGCAGCTGCCAGGCTGGGAGCAGCCAGGCCCGGAGCAGCCGGGTCTGGTGTGGCCAGGCCTGGAGCAGTGGCTGCCAGGCTAGGAGCGGCCAGGCCCGGAGCAGCAGCTGCCAGGCTGGGAGGGGCCAGGCCCGGAGCAGCCGGGTCTGGTGCGGCCAGGCCCGGAGCAGCGGCTGTCAGGCTGGGAGTGGCCAGGCCTGGAGAAGCGGCTGCCAGGCTGGGAGCGGCCAGGCCCGGAGCAACCGGGTCGGGTGTGGCCAGGCCAGGAGCAGCGGCTGCCAGGCTGGGAGCGGCCAGACCCGGAGCAGCAGCTGCCGTGCTGGGAGCGCCCAGGCCCGGAGCAACCGGGTCGGGTGCGGCCAGGCCCGGAGCAGCGGCTGACAGGCTGGGAGCGGCCAGGCCCGGAGCGGCCGGGACCGGAGCAACCGGGCCCAGAGCAGCCGGGTCGGGTGCGGCCAGGCCTGTAGCAGCAACAGCCAAGTCCAGAGCAACTAGGTCGGGAGCGGCAGTGACCAGACCCGGAGCAGCTGGTTGTGGAACGAACCAGAGCAACAGAGGCCAGGCCCGGAGCAGCCAGGCCCGAAACAGCTCGCTCCTCGCCTGTACCTGCCCACGGCTGCCTCTCAGACATGGCTGGAAACTTTTGCGGGAACTTGAGGGTCTGCTGAATCAAGTGATGAAGGCTTAGATCTGGATGTGTTGAGTTAGTATAGCGCTGGGGTGTTGATCTGTGAGTGCCTTGGGTGGGGCCTGGATGAGGCTGGTTGACCTATTTGGAAATGTCTTTTGTGTGAAATGTATCATTGGGCATGTGGAGGTATTATTGATATGAGAAAATGCTAAGTAACAGATTTACTATCTGAAAAGGGATTTACTATCGGGGAAAGGGAGGGAGGAAGAGACTGAATATAAACTGTGCACCTATGGATGAGGACAATGGGGGATGGGGAGGGGGCAGAGGGTGGGGTGGGAACCTGGTGGAGGGGGGAAGAAATGAGGAACCTTTGTAATAATATGAACAATAAAGATTGATTAAAAAAAAAAAAGAAGAAGTTTAAGTTTAAAAAATTTGGCAAAAAAAAAAAAAAAAAAAAAAAAAAAGAAAGAACAAATTACACAAGATGATAGTGACCTTCATAAAGCTTACAGCCACCTTCTCGTCCTTCCCCCTCCTCCTCCTCCTCCTCCTCCTCAGTGGCCTTCCCTGAGCCTCACGTCCCAGCCTGTCACCCACTTTGTCTCTGGCCTGGCATTAGAGAAGGACTCCCATGGCCCGCAGCCCAGGAGGCCTGCCCAGGAGACACTCCACAGCCCCTCATCTTGTGCAGGGAACAGCCCTGAGCAGCCCCCCCGCCCCTGGATCCCCTCAGGACCCAGTGAGGATGGATGCTCTGGACCTGCCTGGCCACCATGGACAGAGCCCCCTCTGCCTCGCCTGTCTTCCCTCAGCCCTGGCCAACTCTGCCCATAGACCACTGCACCCTGGCCTGCAGGGACCTTCAGAGAGAGAGGCCCCAGGTGCAGGCAGGCAGCTCAGTCAGACAGGGGCTCTGGCTGCAGCTGGAAAGCCCTTTCACAAACCTTTGTCCACCCAAATCTATATGTCACCACCTCTGGGAAGTCTTCTTTGATTGCCACCAGTCGAAGTAGCGTTCCTTTCCCTGACCCCCTGCAGCAGAGAGGGCAGTGGCTATAGCTTGGGGCTCCATTCCTCCGTGTGCCGCCGGGAATGTGAGGACTGAGATGACCCAGGTAAAGCGCCAGCACCCTCATGGCGCACAGTAGGCACTTGGTCAATGGCAGCTGTGCATTGTGACGCTGTGGTCTCCCCCGCCACCCAGGCAGGACCACAGCGCCTCAAGCTCTGGCACACAGTAGGCATCTACTGAATGCTCACCGGGCTGACCAGCAGGTGGCCCCACACCCCCATCAACCTGCCCTGCCCAGCTGCTTCTCCTGGTCAGGATACAGAGGCAGAGCCCGGGCAGATCGGCACAGCACGGGGCAGGCACGTGGGCAGCATGGTGAGCAGGGCCTTCCACTTGGACCCCTCGCCCCGTCTCCACCGCAGCCCTGCCCACCTTGGGAGGATCACTCCCGTTCAAGAGGCAAGAAAACCGAGGCCCAGAGAAGTGTTTGATATGCCCGAGACCACAGAACATCCCCACAGTCTGTCACCTACCCCTGACGCGTCAGTGTCTCATTCTACTGATGGGGAACCTCAAAAAGCAGAACGGCCGCCCCAGACCCTTCCGTGCCAGGCTGGGGGTTAGAGCACCGGCCCTGGCACAGAAGGGTCTGGGGTTCAATTCCCCGTCCAGGGCGCTACCTGGGTTACCGTCCACCCCCTGCCCCCGCCAGGGCACCTGCAGGCGGCCACGTGGCCACGTGTCTCCCTCTCTCTCTGGAAAGCAATGGAAATGCTCTCCGGCGAGGGTGACACCCACCAAACAGCCTTGCCCACGGCTTCCTGTAAAGCCGAGCTCAGGTCTCCGGCTCTAAACAGAGCGCCCCACACCCAGGGCGCCGGGGTCTTCCCAGGCCCTTCCCTGCCTCTGGCCTCGGCCCACGGGTGGCCACGCGGCTGCCCAGAGGACAACGGGAAGAACGTCACGGCTGGTGCGGGCAGCTGCGAGGACGGACTGGGGGTGCAACGGGCTCAGCAGCCAGGTCCGGAGGCAGCTGCCCGGGCTGTGCCCTCTCCCTGCGCGAGAGAGAGCTTCGGGCTCCCCTGGAACCTCGAGACCCCGAGGCTCAAGACAGAGCCAGACAGAGCCAGCAGTGCAAGACAGAGCCCTCTGCCATCGGCCGGTCAGGGAGCATCCTGGGAAGAAACCTCTCACACATATATGCACACACATGCACACACACACGCTCCCACACATGCACATGTATGAAGACACCTCGTGGCTTTATTGGAAGCTCCCAGGGAGGTGACCTGGAGCCCTCGCCAACACCCGCGTCTGCACAGGCAGAGGCGAGCGTGTGGCCACGTGGCTGCTCAGCTGCCGGGACCCGCTGACCCTCAGGGAGCGGCCCCCCCTTCCCAGGCAGCCTCGGTCCGTGGCTCCCATGCTGCCGCCTGCACCCAGCACGGGGCCCCGGGCACAGGGGGTGCTCCGGAGGTAGCCGAGAGGAGGAGCCTGTGTCTATGGGGCTCTGTGACTAGACAGGCCCCCCGTGGGCCGGCTTTGCACCTGCCCATCATTTCACTGGACAGAGGACTGACGAGAGGGTCTGAACCACAGCCCCTGTGAGACCCAGAGTTCCCCCGGGGAGCCGGCGCCCTTCAGAAGGGGGGGGGGCCTCTTCGAAGCCGAGGTCCAGGAAGCCCCCGATGCTGCTGTGCAGAGCGGGCCCTTGGGAGGGAGCCCCGCGGGGGGAGGGAGCCTGGTTTGCCGCGTGGGAGGCCCCGGAGGCAAATCTGGGGCTGGATCGATTTTCCCTCGAGCAACGCCCAGCACTTCGTCTCTCCTGCCGGCTCAGGCTGCTGGGGCGGGAATGGGGGCTGGACCTGAGCCTGTGCCAGGCACCCTCCGTCCTGCTCAGGCAGCACGGCCGGAGCCCGCAGGCGACTCCCAGGTGGGCACTGGCGTCCCACCACACCGCGGAGGAAACAGAGGCAGGAACGCTGAGGACGTGTGCAAGGTCGCCAGGCAGAAAGCAGCGCCCAACTCGGGACTGGGAGCCTGTCCCTGCCCCCCAGCACCTCCTCACTCCCCAACACCCCAGGGAGGGGGGGAGGGCGAGCTGCTGGGGAGCCCGTGAGCCCCCCAAGTCTGGGAGGTCTCAGGATGGGAGCAGGGCGGGGGGGAGGGGGATATGCCACCGTCAGGGCCCCCCTGAGGCTGCCCACGGGGCTCCCGAGGGCGGAGGGTGCTTGGCTGCTGGAGTTGTCAAGAGGCAGTCTCCTGCGTCCGCCCCCTCCCTCCCCAGCCTCCCCGCTGCCGCTGCCGAAGGAAATCTGGCAGCTTCTGAAAATAGCTCAGCGCCGCAGCAGGCACGGTGCCTGCCCTTCAGCAGGCTGGCACACAGCTGGGGGCGGCCGCTGGGGGCAGGCGCTGGCACGCGGGCCCGGGGGTGGGTGTCACACACACAGCGCACAGGGCACCGAGGGGGGCGGGGGGCGGCTGCCTCCCTCCTCTCTCCTGACCTTCCCGTGCCCGGGGCCCCGGCGGCCCCCGGCCAGACAGCACGCTCCCTGGGCCCCGGCCACCCTCTGCCGAGAGTGTCAGGTCCCTCCTGGGTGCGAGTGGCTGCCCTCGGCCACTTTCGTTCGCTCGTACAGACAGAGAGAAGCCCGGGAGCCAGGGGAAATGCCAGGCGTGTTTATTCACAGGACCCCCAGCGGAGTCTTCCCACGGGACATGACGTGGCCCAGGGCTCCCCAGCCAGGAGAGGGGGCGGAGCAGGGACCGGGCTGGGGGGCAGGCACTTGGCAGACCAGGTCGGGGGCACGGGTGCTGGGTGAGCCTGGAGGAATGCTCGTACCCCGACCGGGGCCAGGGCCAGGCGTTCACAGCACCCCTCCGCAGCCTCCCGGTCCGATGTGGGTAAAGAGAGGCCCTGAGCCCTGGCCAGTTCGGCTCAGTGGATAGAGCACTGGCCGGAGGACGAAAGGGTCCCGGGTTCGATTCTGATCGAGGGCATGTACCTCGGTGGCAGGCTCTATCCCTGCCCTGGTTGGGGTATGTGGGGAAGGCAACCCATCGATGTGTCTCTCTCACATCGATGTTTCTTTCTCCCCACTGCCCCTCCCTTCCACTCTCTAGGAAAGAGAGAGAGAGAGAGAGAGAGAGAGAGAGAGAGAGAGAGAGAGAGACGGAGATCCCTGGTGAACAGGGAGCCTCCTGGCCCCGCCCACAGCCGTCCACTCCCACGGCAGTGCCCAGTGCCCCCAGGCGGCTCTGGCCTGGGACCCGGAGCAGGTGGGAGAGAGGACTGCCTCTGTCACAGTGACGGTTTCCGGAGTAGAAAAGCGTTAAAAACACCTCCCGCCTCCGCTGAGAGGAGAGGCGCTCCCTGGGGAGGGGGTAACGGGAGGGCTGGGCCAGGGCTGGGGAGAAAGAGCCCCCAGGGCCCTGTGGGATGAGAGTGCAACCACCCCGGGCGGGAGGGGTGGGGGCAGGCTGGCTGAGCCTGCGGCCTGGGGGAGACCACGAGGCTGAGAGTGAGGGCAGGCCGTGGGAGAGATAGCCTCCCGGGAAGCAAAGGCACACAGACCCCAACTGCCCCTTCTCCCTCCCTGGCTCACTCACTCACTCGGCATTCCCAGACAGCAACTCGCTCCCTGGTCACCATGGCAACCAATGGCCAGCTGCCTTTCCCAAGGCCAGGCCCATCTGCCACCCCGCAGGCGGGCATTTTCATAGGAGGGAAGCCCAGCCACGACTCCCCGTGGCCCAGAAGTCTAAGGCCACGGCCACGGCAGGACCGGGCCACGGCCACGGCAGGACCGGGCCACGGCCACGGCAGGACCGAGCCACGGCCAGGGCAGGGCGCCCAGGTGAAGGCACTGCAGCGGCCCCAGGCACGGCCCCCTCAGACCGGCACCGGCACTGGGGCGCTGAGGGAGGGGTGGGGCCACGGTCCCCCATCCTGAAGTTCCACGTGACAAATTAAAATACAACAAAATAGTCCTTGTGTTTAAAAAAATGACCGGGGCCTCAGCCCCGCCTGTCCGGCCCGCAGGCCCCGAGGCCGGCCGCTCCGAGGCCAGCTGCTCCCAGGCCGGCCGCTCCGAGGCGAGGCCGGGGCTACTGGTTGTTGCAGCCCTGCGCGCCCGAGGAGCCCGCCTGCTTCTTCCTCCGCTTGTTCAGGAGCCGGTTGTTGGAGGTCTTCAGGTCCTTGATCTTCACCTGGTCGTAGTCCACGCGCATGGTGGCCAGGGCACTGGTCATCTCCTCCTGGGGGCGGGCGTCAGGATGAGCCGGCCGCAGAGGCCGCCCCTCCGGCCGGGCAGCCCCTTCGTAAGGTCAGCGACGGCGATGCCGCCTCTGCTGCCCAGGGACCCCCTGTGCGCCCGGCACCGGGCCTGTCCACGCGCACCCCACGGTCCTCCCCACGGTCCTCTGGGGTGGGCGCGATGCTGACCCCCGGAGGCCCACACCGGGACAGCGGGACTGGGACCCGGACCAGGGTCAGGGACGGGACCACGCGGCCTGCGGGGCACCGCCTCACGCACACGCAGGGCGCTGGGGCCTGAGGATGGTGCCCGGGGAGTCTGGGGGTTCTGAGCTGCTGCCCCATATGTGCCAGCCTGGCCTCTGCTGCGTCTAAAACCAGGCTGGACCCCTCCCAGGGGTGTGGCTCACAAGATGGCAGCCAGAGCCCGCAGGTGAGGGAGTGAGCCAGGGGCTCCGCCCAGGAGGGGGCAGTGCAGCGCCATGTGCTGTGGAGGGACCTCTGGCTCAGCCCCAGGCACCAGGCCGGGGCCAAGACCCAGACTCTGAGTAGCCATCAGCCTGGGTCCGGTTTCCTAAAACCCTGGGACCCGCAGGGAGACAGGCCGCGCCCACCCACCTTGACTTCGTCCCAGTGGTCTCTGTCCTCCTGCAGCACGCGGGCCGTGTGCAGCGGCGTCGGCGGCACCACCGTGGATTGCTGCAAGGCCCACGCCCGCGGGTGAGAGCCTGCGGGCACCTGTGGCGGGCACCTCCCCGGCTCCCCCGCCCCTCCTCCCGGGCGCAGGTGGGGAAACCGAGGCTCAGGGAGCTGACGGAGCCTGGCGGGGGCAGCGGCCAGGGGAGGCCGTAGGTGGGGTGCTGCCACACGTGTGTGGCCCCCGCGAAGCGCCCCGAGCCACCGCCCGCCCGCCCGCCCGCCCGGCAGCGCCCGCCTGGCTGGCCCCCCGCCCCCCCACGGCGCTCACGTTGATCCAGGGGTGGTTCATGAACTGCGTGATGGTCAGGCGCTCTGTGGGGTCCGTCTTCAGCAGGAGGCGGATCAGCTGCTTGGCTAGGAACAGGCGGGGAGGGGGAGGGCACAGAGTTCCTGGGAGCCAGCCCCCCATCGCGCCCCAGACACCACAAGCCTCCAAGTCCCTGACCCCCGCTGCCAGCCTGTGGGGTCCGGGGCCATCTGCTGAGCAGCAGTGGGAGATGGACAGAGGCGGGCCGGGCCGGGGCCCCCACAGGAAAACAGGGATGGGGCACGGGCCTTAGAGGGAGCCTGAAGGAGGCAAATGCTGAGCCTGTCTGACAGAGAGAGAAGCCCGAGCTCAAAAAAGCCAGTGACCCGCCCCGGGGTGCACAGCGGGTCTGACCCCCCGGGGGGGTGTCCAGGCTGAAGGCAGAGGCCCGGCGGGAGGCTCACTCACCGTCCTCGGACACCTCCGACCACTCGGGGTTGGGGAAGCCGTACTGGCCCAGGCGGATCCTGCGCTTCATGCCCGGCGAGATGGCCTGGCCCGTGTTGGAGTAGAAGGGCGGGAAGCCGCACAGGCTGCGGAGGGCGCGGGGCGTTGGCACCGGCGGGGGCAGTGCCAGGGCGGACCTTTCTCCTCCCCCGGGTCCCAACTGGGAGACAGGCAGCCAGGCGCCATGGCAACAGTGCCAGCCCTCTGTCCCCCCTCCCCCCCTCCCCGGGAGTTTCCCAGGACCACCCTCTGCCCTTGGAGCGGACAGGCCTCAGGCGGCCGGAGGAGGGCGGCCCACAGCAGGGGGGAGGGCGGCTGTGGTTCTGGGGTACACGGGGGCCAGGAGGGCTGTACTCACAGGATGTACATGATGACGCCCAGGGACCACATGTCACATGACTTGTCATACTTCTCCGGACCCAGGACCTCAGGAGCTGCAGGGCGGAGGGCAGAGGGCACGGGAGGTCTCAGCCCCGAGGGTCCAGAGCCCAGGCAGGAGCCTGCCGCCCGGGCGAGGGGGGAGCAGGAGCCATGCGAGGGAGCGGGGCTGCGCAGACTGGCGTCTGGCACCGTCTAGGAAGGCAGCATGTGTGTGAAGTTGGGGGAGGCAACGCAGCTCCCCAGGAAGTGAACCCGCATCCCGGCTGGGCTGGAGCGGGGAGAGCCTTCGGCGCCTCCAGGCCGGCTCAGGCACGGTGGGCGGGCAGAGGAGAGCAAGGCCGGCCCAGGGCTCGGCGAGGGCCCGTCACAGGTGCCCCCAGATGCCCTGTGCCCCCTGCCTCCCTGAACACACAGGGCAGGGAGGGGTGGGCAGGGCTCTGGACCCCCCTGTCCGCTTGGCCACCATCCATGGGCCTCGGTCTTCCCATCAGGGCGATGGATGGAGAGCCCGGAGGTGTGAGTTAAAAGCCTGCCACGCAGGTCCTGACACACAGGTCCAGCCATCTCCGCCCCTCGCCGCTCTCGGAGGCTCCGGAGGGAGAGGAGCCCTCGGCAAAGGCGGCACCACCCACGCCCAGAGGGCACCTTTGACAGGGACGGCGAGCTGCGGGCTGCCCGCTCACAGGGAGCCGGGAACTTTCCGGAAGCCTGAGTGTGTGCACACCAGGCCGTCCCGGGCCACAGCAGGCGGCCGGAGCCCCGGCCCCCGGGGGACAGGCCTGCCCCCTCTCGGGAAGGGGAGCGGGGAGAGAACACCGTGGCGCCAGGCTCCGCCGGCCCAGCAGCCTGCACCGCGTGTCTATTTAGAGCTGCCGTGATGTCACCCGGCTCAGGCTGCAGCCAGAATTTTCCTGGATCTATTTTCAAAAGCAGAAGCTGAAGTTCGGGAGGATATTTCTGCAGGCTCCGGCCCCCCACCTCCCTGCCTCCGGGCACACGGATCGCCCCTCCCTCGCTCCCGGGCGTTAACCCTTGGGCTTCTGCAGCCCACGGCGCCCCACGCGGGGGACACGCCACGCCCGAGGACTCACCCACGTAGTAGGGAGTGTAGCAGGGTGTCTGCAGGGCATTCTGGGTGGTCTCCTTGGCAAAGCCGAAGTCGGTGAGCTTGAGCACCGCATCCCTCTCCTTGGACGTGTAGAGCAGGTTTTCGGGCTGGGCCGGGCCGGGGAGACGGGGGTTGGAGCGAGGCACCAGGCGGGGACGGAGCCTCAAGGTGCCCTCTCACCAGACTGCCTCCCCTCTCACCCCGGCTGTGCCGGAGCAGGCAGGCCCAGGCCCAGGAGGAGAGGAAGGGGGGGGGGGGGGCGAAGCACCAGAGCAGAGCCGGGGAAAGCTCTTCCTCAGGATCGAGTGAGACGATCTGACCTTGGGTCGGGAAGCAGGTTTTGTCTACACAAGGGAACCTCCGGGGGAAGGTTTCCCTCCCTGCTGGGAGAGGGGGAAGGAAGCCGGGGCCGAAGCAAAGCAGGGTTCAGAAGGTGAGTCTGCGGTGGCTGCGGGTGGACCCGGAACCCAAGGAGAACTGTAGGGGTGGCAGGACCGGCCCGAGGAGGCCCGGAGCCAGCAGCGGGACCACAGCTGGCCCGCAGCTCGCTGGCCCAGGGAGGAAACAGGCCTCGGGAGGCCGAGCTCCGGGCCTGGGCAGGCACGTGCGGGGGCCTCGGTGTGCCTCCCACCGGCCTGATCATGACCTCTAAGACCCAGTCCTGCTGGCGGGGGAGGTGGGAGGGCCGGGGTGGGGGAAAGAGCAAGCAGCCCTGGCAACCGGACCCACGTGGCTCCTTCCTCCTCGCCGCCCAGCGAATGCCTCTTTCCCCCAAAGGCTGGCGTTAGAGGGCGCGGCCTGGAGGCTGTCCCCTCAGGAAGCCGCCACGGGGCCAGGCAGCCCTGCCCGGGGCCCGCACAGGACGTGCTCCCAAAACTCCCTGCTGTGTGAACCAGCCCATGTGGCAACTTCATGGCCCTGGGCGTGGCAATCTCTCCCTGAGCCTCAGTTTTCCCGTCTGTAGAATGGGCACGGGCGCCTAGCCTCACGGGGTTTGGTGAGGGTTAAGCAAGATGCTTTCCAGGGCCTCCCGGCTGGAGGCAGGCACTCGGCCAGGCTTGCCGCCACGAGGCTGCAGGGTGAAGGCAGCGAGGAGACCCGCGTGGCCGCAGCCGCGCGAGTGAGCTGGAGCCGGGGAGAGGAGACGGGAGCCCAGCCTGGGCCGGGAGCAGAGCCTTGAAGGACGGGCCTGCACGCACTGGGTGCTGGGAGCCACTGGGGGGGTGACTCTCACGTCCCCTCTGGTCCCCCTGACCTGGGCCCTGGCCCTCACCTTGACGTCACGGTGGGCGATGTTGTGGCTGTGCAGGAACTGGATGGCGGTGCCGATGTCACGCATGATCTCCGCAGCTTCTGCAGACACGGGAGAGCGAGCGGTGCCGGTCAGAGGCCAGGCAGCCTGCACCCCAGAACCCCATCGCATACACCTGCCCAGTCACCATCGTTTCCTTGGGGGCTGCCTTAGCCCTCGCTCCTCAGGCCTGGGCCCCTCTCCCCAGCGCAGCGGCTGGGCGGTACCAGGGCTCTGAGGCCTCCACCCCAGGCCACGGCGAGCCCACGCTCCTAGGACTCGTGGGGCGGGACACTGTCTCACCCTCTTGTTCAGCTGGGGAGACTGAGGCACAGAGAGGAGCAGGGCCTTGTCCAGCATCACACGGCAACGCTCTGTGATCCCTCTCAGTCCGAACCCTGCACCCCCTCCCTTCCCCTCCCTCCCTCCTGCCCGAGACCCAGCCTTGCCGTCACCTCTCTCGGTGAAAGCCTGGTCACCTCGCTCCTGGATCCTGCTGAACAGCTCGCCGCCCTCCATGCTGGAAGAGAGGGGACTGAGCGGCTGCCCCGGCACAGGCCCCGGCCCTCTGCCCTCCCCCGGGGCAGTCCGGCAGCGCCCTGGGCCTCGGGCAGCCTGGAGCTGTGGCTGCCAGCTGGAGCGGGTGGAAGCGAGCTCTCAGAATAAGGGGCGGGCAGTGAGCTGACCCTCCGGGGAGCCCCGGGTCCCAGCGCGGAGGCGGGCGGGCGTACCACTCCATGATGATGAGCAAACAGCGCTTGCTGCGGTGCATGTTCTCGTACACGTCCAGGATGCGCACGATGTGGGGGCCGCCCGACGCCTGCCAGTGCTGCTCCACCTCCTGCCGGGCCTTGGGGCTGTCGTACAGGACCTGGGGCGGCGCGGGGCAGAGGGGCGGGGGCTCAGGGAGGCCTGGGACCGGCCCCGGCGCCCTGCTTACGAGGACAAAGAGAGGACGGGAGGACAGGTCTCCCCCGCGTGGGGTCCCGGGGGAGGTCAGCCCCTCGCAGCGGGGCCGCTGGCCGGGGAGGCCCCGGGGGTCCCCTGGAACCCACACCCCATCGGGACAGAAAACATTTCCAGCTCTCGGGGGGCGGGGGGAGGGGGGACCTGACGGCCGGCAGGGCTCCGAGGCCGCCCTCCTCGGGCGGCAGGTGAAGTGGAAGTGGACGGGCTGGAAGGCCAGCGGCATCGGCTGTGGGGCCCAGGCCAGGGCCGCACCGGGATGGCCCGGGGTTGTGGACCCAGAAAGAGAGACGGGGGGGGGCAGAGAGGGCCGAGTTGAGGGAGGTGACGGCCTGGAGGGGTGCAGTCCGGGTTTGGGGCTAAATTTCTCCGATGACTCAGAGTGACCTCAGGCAAACTCTCCCAGCTCCAAGCCGCAGCCCACAGCCCGACGGCAGAGTCATCCCCGCAGGATGCGTCACGCACGGCAGGGGGCGGGTGGCAGCGCAGGGATCCTGGCTCGCTCGGGCTCGCTCAGCCTGGGCGACGGCCTGGAAACCAGGGATGGCTCGCTCCTGCGGCCCTGAGCTCCTGCGGGGCCCTGCACGCTGCGCCCTCCCGGCCCCCTCGGCCCACGCCGCGCACTGCGCATATTTAGGGACTCGGTTCCCACACACATTAAAATAGCGCTTCTCTGAGTGCCAGGGCCCCGAGAACAGGCCCGGGAGCCGGGAAATGCTGACCCCAGAAAACACAGATGCCACCCCGGCCTCTCGGCAGGGCCCCACCCAGGCCCAGCTGCCAAGAGCTCTCCCGGGCGGCTGCCACTCTCAGTCCGACCCTCGACCCTCGGGCTGTCCCTGGAGAGTGGCCCCGAACCTCCTGAGCCTCAGCTTCCGCCCCTTCCTCCCCCATAGCCAGGGACTTCTCTTCTAGGCATCCTCCGACGCCACCTCCTCTGGGAAGCCCTCCCTGACTACGCCGTCTACGAGGGTCTAAGGTGCCTCGTTTCCTCCCCACCCTTTACTTTTCCTCCTTTCTGTACCTTGTTTACCGAGGTAAACGCACCAATTCCAAGAGCCCAGTTCTATGAGGCTTTCTGTTGTTCTTTCTATGACCAGCTCAGTGAATTCTGACAATTGCACACACCCCTGGAAGCCACACCCCCATGGGGACAGAAAACATTTCCAGCTCTCGGGAAGCGCCCCCGCGTCCCCTTTTATCCCCCTCCTGGGTAGCACTGGCTCACAACCTACAATTAGCTGTGCCTTTTGATAACCCTAATCACACTCACACACACACACACACACACACACACACACTGCACTTTCAACATGCCTGGCTCTGATCGGAGCCTTTATAAACGCTGGGAAGCTGGATGGCCGAGTCCCCCACCCCACCCCACACACCGGACCGGGGTGGGGGCCCGGCCAAGGACGGGGGCAGAGGGCCCACGCCCTCCAGCATCGCCTCAGAGCTGGCCACGCCCCCACACCACGCCCCACCCAGGACCGAGGCGCCCTCTGTGGGTGGGGGCATTCTTCCGGGCAGGAGCTGGGCCAAGGGCAGCGGCATCTGCCGCTGGAAAAGCCACCTGCCACTTACACACGCGCTCCTGTGTCTCCCGGGAACGGGGTGCCCCCTGTGCGGCCAGCGGGCGGGCCCAGCCCGATGCACAGAGGAGGAGAGCGGCCCAGCGGGGAGTCCTGATGGGGCTGCAGGACGGCCCCTCCCCGGGAGGCCACGTCACGGGGGGGTGCCCCACGCCGAGAGGCTCTGGCCACACTCCAGCTCGCAAGACTCGGGAAACTCGTTCTGAAACACACGTGTGCACAGGCGCACAGGCCTGTGCACGGGCAGGGCGTGTGAGGTGGGGGGGGGGGTGTGCCTGGGAACACGGGTACATGCGGGTACAGGCGGGGCGTGCGGGGTGTATGGGTGTAGGGACGATGGTGTGAGGGTGTGGGCCTGTGGCTCCAGCCTCTGTGATGCTGGCTTCGAGCCCCAGAGGATGGGGCCCATCCATCTGTCCACTTATTCACCTAGTATTTCCTCCTTCTCCGAGTGCCCGGCCGAGGACTGGCACAGAGAGGGGCCCAGGAAAGACTGGGGTCTTGCTGTCACTGCCCAACCCGTGACAGACAGCCCTGCCCACACAGGTGACCACGCCAGACCTTCTGCTCAGACCACTGCTCCCACTGGGGCTCCCTGAGCCTCTGAGAGCTCGGAGCTGGATGTCTGCAGCCGCCCGGTGAAGACGTAGCCCTGGCACCAGCCCACCGCCTCTCCAGCGCCTCCCAGCCCAGGCGGGCCACGCAGCCCACAGCCCCCCACATGCTCAGTGCCCGCAGCCCATCACCCGGGGCTGGCTCTCCTCAGATGACAGAGTCACGGGCCTCCATCTGTCCCACACACCCAGGAGGCCCCGGGCCACCAGCCTGGGTAGGCAGCTCTCCCCGCCCCGCCCCCGCCCCCGCCCCCGCCCTTCCCCGCGGCCTCTGCCGGAACCCCCCTCCTTCCGGGGCAGCAGCCGGCCTCCCACCTCCCACCAGCCAGGCGCCGGCAACTGAAGAAACACGGGTGCTGGGTTTCGTGACACCCACAGCCCGAGGTCCTCCCTAGGACAGAGGGAGCTCTGACGCCAGGCACCCAGGCCTCCCTCCCTGCGCGCCCCCGAGCCCCTGCCCGGCCCCGACCGCAGGGCTGCAGGCGTCTGTAACCCTCGGCATGACGGGGCCAGGGAAGACGAGAACGCCGTTCTCTGTGAGCGAAGAGGAGGAGGCACGCAGCGGAGGCCAGGAGGTTTTCACGCTGAGTCCCCCCGGTGGGCTGGGCGGAGAAGGGAACCAGGCCGGAGCTGGCTCTCACCCCCAGGGACGGGAGCTCACCGACGCCCTGAACTCCCGCCAAGACCAGATTCTCAGCCACTTAGCACTGGCTGTTCCGGAGGGACAGGTAGGACAGCCGGCCACGCCTTCAATGACTGACTGTGCAAAGATACAGCATCAACGGCCACAGCTAAGATGGGCCTTCATCAGCACCTGGCACCGCGGCCCGGCATGAGCCCGCACCCGGCACCGCCGCCCGGCATGAGCCCGCCCCCGGCACCGCGGCCCGGCACACCAGCAGGAGTGCTGATAACATGAGGAGGCCCGTTACTTTCCTAGGCCTCCGGCTCTGTCCTGGGCCTGAGGATGGAGAGGGGAGTGGCAGGAGGGGCTGGCATGGCCCTGACACCTCCTCCCCCGCCGGGGGGGCGGGGTCTCCTCGGAGCCCCAGCAAGGCCAGGCTCCGCAGTGCACATGCTCAGTGCCGCATGTGCTGGCGGCAGGACCAAACAGGATATTACAGAAAAATGCGGGCTTTCAGCTCATCTTTTTCCCTGCGGGAGCCTCTGTTCTCTGCAGGGGAGGCTGGGGTGAGAACAGCACTCTGCATCCGCCACACGCTCAGCCACATCTGAGGTCCCTCCGGCTCCCAGCGCCGAGGTCCTCCCCTGGGCCAGGGGCACACTCACCCTGCCCCTGGCCGGCCAGTGTGACCTCTGCTGGCTGCTCTGTCCACTCAGAGCAGAGGCCTCAGCCCCAGGATGGGACAGTATAGACTGACCTCGAGGTCAGGAGTCAGAGCAGGGGTGTCCTTTTTTAAATCCTCACCTGAGGATATGTTTTGATTGATTGATTGATTGATTGATTTTTATTATTTTTATTTATTTTTTGAAAGAGGAAAAGGGGAGGGAGGGGAGAGAGAAACATCGATTGATTGCCTCCCGTCCAGACCACACTGGGGATGGAACCTCCAAACTTTTGGTGCCCAGGACGATGTCCCCACCCACGGGGCCGCCGGGCCAGGGCAGGCATGTCCTGTTAAGGCCTCAGCATCTTCCTTCTCAAGCCAGAGCCACCCCTCATCCCCCACCCCCAAGGGCACCAGAGCCACTGGGGAGCTGCCTGCCAGCGTCAGATCGAACATCTTAGCCACAGCTTCGCATTTAGCGCCCCAGCCGGTGGCATCACTCCCGCAAGCTCATTTCCCAGCTTTCCCAGCTTTCCCAGCTCATTAGGGCTAATGGGACCGAACGGGACCGAATGGGACCGAAGGCGCAGCTCGGGGCGAGCTGGCCTCGCACCGGACCAGGCCTCGCTCCATCAGGTCCTGACCGTGTCCTGTGTCCGGCCCCGCTGGCCGGCCGCTGACTCCTCCGCCTCCACGGCTCCCGCCACTCCCCTGACCCCACATGCCCGGTCCCCGCGGGATGCTCAGCCTTCCGGGCAGTGACTGGGCAGTGACTGCCTCTCCCCCTGGTGCCCTGCCAGCGCCCGTGTCCTGAGAAGCCCGGCATCTTCCTTCCGCTGTGGACACACTGAGACTCTACGCGCTAAGGGGCTTCCAAGTCACAGCTGAGCAGGGAGAGTCCATCCCCACGTGGACCTGGTGGCCCCGGGCAGTGGGACCCGGTGGCCCCTGGCAGTGGGACCCGGTGGCCCCGGGCAGTGGGACCTGGTGGCCCCGGGCAGTGGGACCTGGTGGCTCCGGGCAATGGGACCCCTTGGCCCCTGGGCAGTGGGACCCGGTGGCCCCGGGCAGTGGGACCTGTCGGCTCCGGGCAATGGGACCCCTTGGCTCCGGGCAGTGGGACCTATTGGCTCCGGACAGTGGGACCTGGTGGCTCCGGACAGTGGGACCTGGTGGCCCCCGAACAGTGGGACCCGTTGGCTCCGGACAATGGGACCTGTCAGCCCCCGGGCAGTGGGGCCACGCAGACAGCTGCTGGGCTCATTCCCACGTGGAGCTGGGCCCCGCGCCCCTGGCTCCAGACCAGGTCTGCACTGTGGCCATCACAGCTGCGACGTGCCAGGAACCGGCCCTGGACCAGCCGCGTCACCCCTGAGCGCCGGCCCTTCCCCAGCCGGTCACGCACCATCACCGTCCGCGGAGGAGGCCGAGCACAGGGAGCTGTGGGCTTCTCTGGGTCACCGGCCCACACGGCCGCCTGCCCGTCCCAGTGTCCTCCGGGGCGGGGACCCAGCCCTCCGCCCGGGGAGGCCTGCCATTCCACAGATCCTTCCCGGCGCCCACGCTCACGGGCAGCCCCGCCTGGGCCCGGGCCCGGAGCCGGGCACCTGCTGCCCCCGGTGCCGATGTGGGTCAGGAGGAGTCACTGCCACTCGGATGCCTGACAAGGACACACGCCCTAGGCCAGCGGTCAGCAAACTCATCAGTGCCAAATGTCAACAGCACGATTGACATGTCTTCGGAGAGCCACATTTTTTAAACTTAAACTTCTTCTAACGCCACTTCTTCAACACAGACTCGCCCAGGCCGTGGTGTTTTGTGGAAGAGCCACACTCCAGGGGCCAGAGAGCCGCAGGTGGCTCATGAGCTGCGGTTTGCCGACCACAGCCCGAGGGAACTGGTCCCGGCTCCTTTCTGTCCAGAGCCAGAGCCTGGCAGAGCAGCAGGATGGGAAAGGGCAGCGCCTCCGAGGGGACCCAGGGAGAGGAGGCCCCAAACAGCCGCTCCCCTCCCAGGCCGAGGCCTGAGCGCCGATGGCAGTTGGGGGGGTGGGGGGGGGTCAGAGCTGCCAGGCCAGGACCTCCCTGACCGCCCACCAGAGTCCGGGAGGGGAGGGAGGGGAGGGGGTGGCCGAGGCTGTCGCGCATTCTGAACCTGTCGAGTCTCAGAAACACAGAATCCTCTAATTTGATAAATTTTGGTGTTTACCTCAGTTTACCTACGGCCCACCAGCCACAGACAACCTGGAAACAAAGCCGGAAGTGCCAGGTCTGGGGAGGGGAGGAGGCGGTGGGGTGTGCTCCCAGGCGGGGAGGGAGGGGGGCAGCTGCCAGGTCTGGCCTTCCGCCCCCGCCTTCCCGGGGGCCACCCCGGCGCCCTGGGGCCCCCTGGGGCCCCTGCCTGCCCTCCGAGGGTCCAGGTCTCTCTCCTGTAACTTCTATGGGGATGTTCCTGTCAAAACCAGCTCCGTGACTGGTGCTCTTCCTCCTGTGACGGCGGGAAACAGGACGCCTCCTCCGAAGACTGCGGGATCTCAGCAAGCACACGTGTTTGTTCTCATCTCAGAGAGAACACCCCCTCTGGTCCCTCCTCATCAAGCGCCACAGACTGTGTGTCCACAGGGCACAGAGGGCAGCCCACCCTCCCCAACGGGGGGGGGGGGGTCAGGGCAAAGGAGGCCGTGCCTAGTGACCCCGCTGAGGCACTGCTGCCCTGTCCTGGCTCTCAGCAGTGACACCGGGAGGAGATGTCACCAAGATGGACAAAGGACTAAGAAGGGGGCGCTGGGGGCCTGGGCCTGGCACCCCCCGGAGGCATGGCGCAGAGGCCTAGGGAGCCTCCATCTCTCCCGGTTCCCTCGACTTCATCCCCGTCCCTGCAGCTCCCCACACAGGCCCGGCTGAGCACAGGCAGCCATGGCCCCACTCAGGCAAGGGAGCCGGATCCCAGCCTCCCCGACCCCTGACCCCTGACCCCTGACCCCTCTCTCTCCCTGGCGTGTTCAGCCAGAGGGCTCCCCGGTTCCAACGCCCGGCCGCTCCCTGGTGATTTGCCCGGCTTCCCTGGTGACGCCTGGGTCGGGTGGATCGGCTGCTCAGAGCATCATCCTGTACACCGAAGGGTCACGGGTTTGATTTCCGGGCAGGGCACGTACTCAGGTTGTGGGTTCGATCCCCAGTTGGGGTGCATGCCTGAGGCAACCGAACCACGTTTCTCTCTCACATTGATGTTTATTTCCCTCTCTTGCCCCCTCCCTTCCTCTCGCCGTAGAATCAATGGAAAGCATGCCCTCTGGTGAGGACTGAAAAAAAGGAGCCACAGACATGATAGGGGAAGCAGGGAGGGAGGAGGAGACCCGGCGGCCTCCAGGAGACCCAGTGGCCCCCCGAGGACGCTCCTGCGCGGGAATGGCTGCATGACCATCCCCTCTCGGTCTTCCCAGGGCACGCGCCCTGGCACCGGCCCAGCTGACTCCGGGTGAGGGCCATGGCGTCCAGAGGGGAGGGGGTCTTCAAACTGAGCCGTACCCCAGAGCCCGGTCCCTGGCGGAGCCCAGACCCTGCGGGCGGTGCCACTGCGGCTGCCTGTCCCCTGGGAACCTCAGGGGGGCGTCCGGGTGTCCTCTAGCCACTCTCTGTGCTACCCATCCACTTGCAAGCTCAGCTCCAGCAGGGGGCACGGGGGGGGGGCACCATCGCGTGCTTCCTGGCACTGCCCGCCAGAAGGGGGCCCCGGTCCAGCAGAGCACCAGCCCCTCCTCTTCCAGGTGGTCGGCTGTAACCAGAGGCCCTGCTCCCGGTCCCCGGCAGAGCCCGCACACAGGGGGGGGGGGGGGGGAGAACGGGGATGGCTGAGAGCCACGACCGGGCTGCCAGTCAGGCTGGGGTTCCGGCCCAGCCTGGGCGTGTCCCTGCGAGGTGGCACCCTGCTGAGCAGCTCTGTCTGCCCGGCCTCGGGCTCTGCACTGTGCCGTGGCGGTGGCAGTGGCCCGATCGGAGACCCTGTGGTGCCGCGGTCAGCAGGTGCTCTCACCCCCACCCCCAGCCTGTGCCTCTGCCCCCGGGGCACACGCAGAGCCACCAGCCCCGGGCCACGCCCCGGGGAAGGGGCTGGCTGTGCGGGGGGCTTCTGCAGAACAAGCTGTGTGTCCCTCCGGAGCCCGCCCTGGCCTTTGTGCCCTAAAAATAGCCTCTGAGCCCCGCTGGGGTGAGGGGTCAGTGCGGGGTGCAGGCTCAGTCAGCGGCTCCGGGTGCGGGCCAGGCAGTGCGGGCCAGTGTGCGCCCCGTGCCCCTCGGAGGGGGCCGGCTACACGGCACCTCTCAGCCTCCCTGCCCCTCCCCAGGCGGCTCCCGCTCCGAGGCCCGGCTCCAGCCGCGGGAGGAGCCATGGAGAGCCGGCAGCAGGGCCGCGGGAGGCTGACTTCCCACGCCCGGGGGGACACCTCCGGTCACACGCTTGGCCCAAACGCTCCTGACTCCGCGGCTGCGGCTGCCAAGGCCCAGCACCTCGCCACGGCCGGCGGCAGGAGGGGACGTGGGAGTGGCATGGGCACAGCCAGGCGCTCCTCCTTCCTGCCCCGCACCCCCTCCCCGGGCCCGGGAGGACCCCCAGCCCCGGGCCAGCCCTGCCTGTCGCCTGTCCTCCGCCGGCCTCCGCCCCGGGCTGCAGAGAAGAGGCCCCGCCAGCCGGGAGCCGAGAGGCTCAGTGAGAGCAGCGGAGCCCGGGGGGTGGGGGGAGACAGACGGGGCGACAGCAGGAGGAACGGAGCGGAGAGAAGAAATGGGAGGGACAGGAGGCAGGAAGACAGAAAGAGCCACAGAGACAGCAGCAGGGACAAAGCCCTGGTCGTCCGAAGATAACGGAAACCTTACTCCAAGCCTGCAAGGCGCCCTGACCACTGTCCTCGCATCGCAGGCCCGCCCGGCACTGGGAGGCCTCCTGGGCTCCTGGCCCCTCGACAGCTGCCTCCGCCCGCCTCAGCCTGCACCCCAGTTCCCACCAGCAGGTCTCAGCCCCCGCCAGGCCCCAGGGCACTCAGTCCACAGGGCGGTCAGGAGGGGAGCCTGGACGTGAGCTCCTCCACCCCCTTTCCCCCCAGGGGCTGGCCTCCCAGGTTCAGAGTAAAGACAAGCGAGTCCTCAGAAAGGCCGGTGCTGCCGAAACCAGTTTGGCTCAGCGGTAGAGCGTCGGTCTGCAGACTAAAAGGTCCCAGGTTGGATTCCGGTCAAGGGCATGTACATTGGTTGCGGGCACATCCCCGGTAGGGGGTGTGCAAGAGGCAGCTGATCGATGTTTCTAGCTCTCTATCTCTCTCCCTTCCTCTCTGTAAGAAAGTCAATAAAATATATTTAAAAAAAAAAAAAAAAAAAAAAAAAAAGAAAAGGAAAGAAAGAAAGACAGACAGACAGACGGGTGCTGTCTCCACCCCAAAGCGCCCGGGCCACCTCTGCCCCCCGGAAGCTGCTCTCCCGGCAGGATCGCGGGGAGCCTCCCCCAGGGCTGGCTGCACACAAAGGCGGGTTTGCAGACGATCCCGGAACTGTCCCCACCCGCGGTCACTCGGGGAGAGAGTGCAGGAGGGTTTCAAGCCTGGAGCCTGCTCCTCCCCGACCCCGGCCGCCCCTCACGTGGGCTCATGCAAGGTCTCCACCTGACGGGGCGCGGGAGGCAGCCCCGAGCGCCCCAGGGAGGAGCCGGCAGCCGGGGTCTCGCTGCCCCGCCCCGCAGACCCGGACGCGCAGGGCTCGGCGCACGCAGGGCCAGGGGTGCGGGGACACCTCACCCGGGTCTTCCCGGGCATCACCTTCGGGGCCCGGCAGCCAGCGGCCAGGCTGCGCCCCGAGGAAGCTGGGGGGCTCAGAGCAAGAAGCCCCACGGGCGGCCCCGTGCAGGGTCTCCCACGGCGATGCCCCACGGGAAGAACGGCTTCCCGGGCAAACCCCGCGGGCAGCCCTCTGCTGCCGTGCAGGCCGGGGCCGCCCACACAGCCGGAGCTGGACACCCCGCGGCAGCCTCCACCTGCTGTGACCACAGGCTCTGCGAGAAGAGGGAGCCCCCTCCCCCCGACAGAGGCCTGGGGACGGTGAGGGGTGAACCTGAGGGACAGCCCCCCCCCCCCCCGACCTTTCGGCCTCGTCCTGCAAGCCCGCCACAACGGCCTCTTGCTCAAAGCCCTTCCTCCAGCAGCCCCGCCGAGAGCAGCCACATCCTGCCGGACAGGCCTGCCGGGGGAAGTGGTGCCCACAGCGGGCACGGAGCTGTCACGCCAGGCAGGCGGTCAACACCCTGCCATGCCCTTCTCAGGCCAGAGACCTAGACGCGAGCAGGCAGGCTCCTCCCGAGGCCCCCGCGGCCCCGCCCTGCGGACCACAGGGCGTGGCTGACCCAGCGCCGTTCTCAGGCGGCCCCGCAGCCACCCATCCCCGCGCACGGACCCCGAGGGGTCACCATCATCCACCCGCCCCCGAGTCCTGTGTCGGGAGGAGAGGTCGGCAAACACCAGAGCAGCACCCGGCTGGTCTTCCATCAGGAGCCGGGGCGGCCAGGGCTGCCGAGGGCCGTGGAGGGCGGTGCCAGGCCCCGCCCAGGAGCCCCTCCCGTCGCCCGCAGGTCTGCACCAGGCACACGGAGGTGACCTCGGGGCTAAACTCCAGCCCTGCCCCTCACCAGCTGTGGCCCTCGGGCAAGGCGCTCACCGCTCTGAGCCCCAGTGCCCCATCCACAAAACGGGAATGGCAGCAGTGAGGTGAGCTAGCACGTGTGTGTCATGCATGGAACACGGGGCCTGCCAGACAGAACGCTCTGGAAACTGTCAGCTGTCGGTGAGAATCCCGGAGTCCACACCGCCGAAGCCCGGAGCCTGGAGCGCCGGCACCGGCTCCTGACGGAAGACCGGCCGGGAGGCGGGCGGCAGCTCCTCACGCCGTGGGCACGGCCCGCTGGGCAGGCGCACAGCATCTCCCCACCCTCCCGCCCGCCGGAAACTCCACGGCTGCGTGGCTCAGGTCTGAGGCCTCCGAGGATCCCGGGGGAAAGAGCAACATGCCAGGCAAATCAGCCAGCAGGCTCCGCCAGCGTGGCAGCACCGGCCCTACACCTTCCCTCCCAGGAGAGGGGCCTGGGGAAAGGCTCAGGGCGGCGACCACTGGGCCGCCAGCCCCTCGTCCACTTCCTGATAAGCTGACTCAGTGGCAGGCGCCCCTGCGGAGGCTGACCTGACCGGTCTGGAGAGGTAGGCGAGGGCGTGGCAGCTGCCGAGTGAGCCGGCACCTGGCCCGCTGGCAGCCGCACCCACCCCAAACCCGGCTCCCGCGCCCGCTCCCACAGGCCCGCGCCCATGGAGCAATGCGGGGATCTCCCGGGCATGCGCACCCGCGCCCACCACCCCGCTCTGGCTGACAGAGCCCAGAGAGGAGGGCGCTGGGAGCCCGGGGGGACCTCCAACATGCTCCACGGTCAGGGCAGGGGGCCCCGCCCGGCCCAGCGCCCCGAGAGCAGGGCCAGCGGGAGGACTCCCTGCCCTCCCCGTGAGGAACCCCGGCCTTGGCCTCGCCAGGCCTTTCTTGCTTTTATTTACCTAAGCGAGCGCCATGGTTACCTCGCCCGCCAGGAGGCCGAGGACCACAGGAGGGCCGGGGAGGAAGTCAGGCGCCCGGGGGCTTCTGGCCGCTGCGGCAATCCCATCCCAACCAGGCCACGCAACTTTCTCACTACAGCTCGGGTCCCAGTCTTCACCTCTGTGATTAGGGTGGAGGGGCGGGGTCTCTGATGTGCCGGGGTAACTGGTGGGGACAGAGCTTCGGGCCCGTGCCCCGTCAGGAGTGACACTCCGAGGTGCCAATCAGCCCTTCGGGCCTGGGAAGGGGCACAGTGAGAAGTCAGCAGGAGGGGGTCACTGCGCCCATACTCAGCAGGCAGCCCAGCTCCTGCCCAGGGGACAGCAGCAAGCACCCAGGGTGGCATGGCCAGCAGCGTGAGGGCACTGGCTGCGGAGGCTGCCCCGGGCGGGGGCCCCTGAGCGACAGCAAGGCCGTGGGAGACCGAGCCAGCGGTCAGGGCCGAGGGAAAGGGGAAGAGGCCGCTCCCCGGAAGGAGGGGCCTGCTCCCCCAGGGCCCCCGCAGAACAGCAGCAGCCACTGGGGCGGGCGGCGACCACAGCTCTTCCTGTTCGGAGAGTGCTATCAGATGCTGGGCGCTGTCTGCCGTCTTCGGGCCACAAGGCCGAGAGGAGGGCCCGGAGGGAGGCCGGGGCACCGGGCCTGCACCACCAGGAAGGGCAGCGGCGGCCTGCACGTGTCCGGGCTACGAGGTGAAGACAGGCCAGCCCGGGGAGCTGGGATGGAGGTGCGGGGGGGGCAGAAAGTCACGGAGCCCAGAGGCCCACCTCGGCTGACCTGGGCAGCTGGGGAGGGGGCGAGGCAAGGCAGAGAAAGGGCTGAGTCCCTGGGCCCAGGCCTGCCCAGGTGCTGAGATGCCCAGGCCCTGGCCCTCCTGGGCAGGGGGCAGAGGCAAATGTCAGGAAAAGTGCCGCCTCCCTCCTCCAGGCGAGGCCACCACACCCCGGACAGGCCCCACGCACCAGGGGCTGTGCCAGCCCAGCTTGGGGGGTGTAATGTGAGCCTACCTGGCTGGGTAGGGACTTCCGGGCGTGGCCACTGGTGTGAGGGGGCAAGACCTGGAAGGTGGGGGCCAAACCTCCTCCACGGCCCTCCCGAGGGCCAGCGTGGGGCCAGGTCCTGCGGGGCCTAAGCCCTAAGCCAGTGGCCTCGCCAGGCTCACCCATACAGCCTAACGGGCCCCGCGGGGAGCCGGCCAGCGCCCAGTCCGGAGCCCAGAAGGCGCTGGGGCCCCGGTGCAGGAGCCGTGCTCTGGAAGGCGCTGCAGCCAGGAGGGCCCCGAGTCCCTCATCAGACGCGGCACCAATGGGCAGGGCCTGGACCCAGCCTGGTTAACGCTGGTGCTACCTGCCCCACCCCATTGCAGCCCCCTCTCAGGCCTGCCTCGCTCACAGCATGGGGCCGGTCAGAGCCCAGCCCTGGCTCACAGGGCCGTGGACCTAAGAAGAGATTCTCTGGCCTCAGGCAGCCCCTCCCCACCCAGTCTGCACCCCGACTCGAACACGGGTGAAAGGGCTAAGGCGGAGCTGAGAGAGAGGGTGGGCATGCTCCCTTCTCACCCCCGGAGCCCACCCCCCTCAGAAGAGCCATCTTTCCCCCGAAGGACTCCGAGAACCCGCTGCCTGGGCCTCCCAAAGGGCCCCACCCCCACCCCGCTGCTGGGTCAGCAGGCAGAGGAGCCGATCTGAGACCCGGCCTCGGCAGCCCACCCCGGGCCTCCTCTGGACCCAGCCTCCTGATCCCCAACACCACCCAGGGACACCACCCCCTCTCTCAGCTCTAGTGCGCCGGGGAAAGACACAGGGAGCTGAGCCCAGGCTCCTGCTCGGACGCTGGCAGACCCTGTGCCCTAAATAAGTGCTGTCGCCTCGCCAGGCCTGCCCGGGGCGCTGTGCCAGCAACTCTATGCCCATCGTCTCCTCCCCAGCTCACACCAGCCCGTGTCTCTCCCCTCTCCCCGCAACAGAGGCAGAGACCTGCTGTCAAGACTCCAGAACCTACTCCAAGGTCACGGAGCCCGCCCATGCAGGCCAGAGGTCAGAGCAGGCCTGAGAGCTCAGGCTCAGAGTGGCACCACCTGTACCCCGGGCAGGTCCTCTGCTGGGCTCCGACCTCCAGGAGCCGCTCCGTGCCAGGCACTGCCCATCCAAGCGGCCGAGGCCACAAACTGAGTTAACTGAAGTTCTCAGATTCAAAGGATTCCGGGTATGGGGCAGGGTCCGGGCCTAGAACTAAGTGACTTCAGCCAGAACTAGGTGGCTAGGCCAGCCACCCCCACCCCACACAGAACTCGCCCGATGCCACCTCCGTCAGGGAGCAGCCTGAGGTGTGCCCTGGCTAGCTGGCTGGCCCGCCCTCTTCCCAGGAGCCAGGCTGGGTCAGGCATGGAGCAGGGCTTGCCTTGTTGCGCCCGGGGCCGGTGACTCAGCGGCAGCCGTCAGCAGCCTCCTGCCCGCGGGTGTGATGGGCATCATCAGCCTTGCCCACCAGGCAGCCTGGGAAGCTCCCGCGGGCCCAGGCAGGCAGGCAGGCGGGCAGGAGAAAGGAACTCCCTCCCTCCTCAACCCCCACCTCCAAGCTTTGTGGTTTCTCTGCCTCAGAGGGAAAGTCAGACGCATTCCAACCACGGGAGCAGCTCCAGGATCAGGGCCCCTCTCGGTGGCGGGAATACACAAGCCCAGCCAGCACCCCGGGCCAGGGGCCACTCCTCCACTTCCGGGTCCACAGGCTCTCCACAGACTCCACCCCTCCGCTCCCTGGGCCACCAAGAGTTCAGCGGGGCTGAGCCTCAGTTTCCCACCTCTAACGCGGGGCAGCCGGGAGCCTGGCCCCGCGGGGAGGGGAGGCTGAGGCTGAGGCTGAGGCTGAGGCTGAGGCTGAGGCTGAGGCTGACACCTGATGCTGAACCTAAGAAGGCGGCGGGAGGCGCACAGCCCTGCGGCCGGCCCTGGGGTCCCGGGGTCCCTGCGGCGCAGGGAGGTCACTGACCTTCAGGGCGCACTTCTGGCCGGTGCGCCGGTGGACGCACTCCAGCACCTTGCCATTCACGCCCAGGCCCAGCACCTGCTTGGACAGCTGGTAGTCCTCGGTCACGGCGTGCTTCTTGGGCTCCCGCCGCCCCGCGAGGGCCGGGGCGCCCGCCTGGCCGGGGCCGGAGGGTGCGCCCGGCGGGGGCACCGCGCCCCCCTGCGCCTCGCCCGTCTCGCCATCCATGGCCCCCGCGGGGCGCGCAGAGGCGGCCCCAGCCTGGCACCTGGGGAGGAGGGAAGAGCGAGTTTCGCCAAGACTCCTCCAACAACACACCCCAGCCTCCTCCAACACACCCCAGCCTCCTCCAACACACCCCAGCCGCGGCGCCCCGAGCCGGACGGGGCTGGGGGTGCGGGCTGGGGCGCGCTGGGGACCAACTGCCCAGGGTCGGACGGACGCGCGGCAGGGGCGGGGGTCGCGCCGCCTCCGGGCGCCAGCGAAGCCGCCCGGGGCACCTATGGGTGCGCCAGGGGCCGTGGGTCCCGGGAACGGGCGGCGCAGGGGCGCGGGGAGGGCACCTGGCGAGCGCGTACCTGACCGCAGGGCACCGGGCAGCGGCGCGGGCGAAGGGCAGGGGCGGCGGGAGCGGGAGCCGACGGCCACGGCCCGGAGCCGCGAGTCTTGCCGGCCGCGGCCCACGTGACCGCACCCCCTCCCCCGCGCGCCTACAACCGGAGGCCGGGCCTGGTCAGCCTTAAAGGGCCAGGCGTTCCCCGGCGGGACGGGGCGGGGCGGGAGCCCAAGGCAGGCCCCGCCCCGAGCTGTTATTTGCATAAAGGGGCGTGGTTTCCGGAGGGCGGCAACCTCTCAGGCTCCCGGGACCTCCCTGGCCCGAAAAGGGGTCCCTCCAGCCTGGGCTGGGCGAGCCCCTGATTTTAGGAGCGAGCTAGGAAGTCTTGTTCCTCCACTTGAGTCGGTTTTGTTTTTTTCCTTCTCTTTTGGCGGCCTTCCATGGGCTTGTAAACCTGAGACTTCCTTCCCGGGGCCCAATCTAAAATCCTGATTTTTGCCCACCTGCTGAGTGAGAGAGCATTTCGTTGTGATTCGCGTCTCTCTGCCACTGGCATCTCTCTCCTGTGTGCACCCCCTGCTCATACCGTTAGCTTATTTTTTCCCTTGGGAGGCATCATTAACTCAGAAATCCTAAATTCCCATTCAATTTTCCCCTTAAAGTTTGGGCTTTTAGGATCGTGTTTAAAACGTCTCCTCCTGCTGAAACCGGTTTGGCTCAGTGGGTAGAGCGTCGGTCTGCGGACTGAAAGGTCCCAGGTTCAATTCCGGTCAAGCGCATGTACCTTGGTTGCAGGCACATCCCCAGTAGGGGGTGTGCAGGAGGCAGCTGATCGATGTTTCTAACTATCCCTCTCTCTTCCTCTCTGTAAAAAATCAATAAAATATATATATTTTTAAAAATAAAATAATAAAATAAAATGTCTCCTCCTGCTCTGGCCAGTGTGGCTCAGTTGGTTGGGGTCTCGGCCGGCGCACCAGAGGTCACGGGTTCGTTCCCCGTGGAGGCCATTGCTTGCAGGAAGCGGCTGATCATTGTGTCTCTCTCACACCCATGTCTCTCTCACTCTCTATTTCTCTCTCTCTCTCTCTCTCTCTCTCACTCTCTATTTCTCTCTCTCTCTCTCCTTTCCTTCCTCGCTAAAATAAATGACAAATAAAAACTCTCCCCCTCCCACACCCCGGTGACAGGTTCTCTATTAGCTTTGTGATTTCCCCTTCCACGTGTAGGTCTGTTCTTAGGCTTCCTTACTTATTTTGAGCCAATTTTCCCATCAAAAGCTGTGAAACTCCTATTTCACCCAGGAGAAGCAACTTGTCTAGAGCCGCAGGGGGTGTTGTGTCTCCTTGGACAAATCTGCTCCACGCCTGCGTGTGTCCCCGTCTCATCCCCAACCCCGAGGCCGAGGGACCTAACCGAACCGGGAGGCTCACCTGGACTAGGCAGGTGCGACTACAGCTTCCCTCCGCGTGCCTCTGCTGCCATCTACAGGACACCCGCGGGACCGCAGCTGCCGGGCCCTGTCCCACACACAGGTGTCTCTGAGCTGCTCTGGGCTTTGGGATTGGGGACCAGCGACCGCCCCTTCCTCCCGCCCCCTCCCGCATGCCTCACAGACGCACGTGGACGCCTGGGCTTCGGGTCCAGGCTCTTCAGAGCAGCAGCTCCTGGTGAGTGGGGACCCGCTGGGTGCAGACATTGAATTGAAGGCCCTTTAAGGCTAACCGAGCCCAAGGTGACCTTCAAACCAGCAGGGTCTGTAAAACAGGAGGCCTGGTGGCAGCCTCAGCTGACCTGCTGAACCGTTCTTTTCGATCAGACGCTGGGTGAGTGCTCTACCTGGGCACCCAATGATCTCACTGGATTGGAAAAGCAAGGGCTGTGCCCATCCCATGCAGCCTATGTGACAGACACGCAGACAGAGAACCCTGAGAGGTCAAGCCCCCTGCCAGAGGTCAGTAGCCCCCATCCCAACCCCAAAGAACACCTCCAGGGCCAGCTCTTACCCTCAAACTAGGCTCTCCTCTGGTGTGACTCCCTGGCCCCACCCACATCTACATATTCACACATACTCTCACACAGCTCACATATACACACATGTTTACACATGTTTACACAAATGCGCAGTCACACCAGCATGCAAAAACACAGAACACACACTCTCACGCACATTTATGCTCAGCTGGACCCAGGACCTTTGTCCCTGAGCCCCGTCTGAGAATCTGATCTGAGATCTCAGAGCCTTGGAGGAAGCCTGAGATCTGGAAGCTTCCATGGCTTGGCAGCTGGAGAAGGACCCTCCCTCTGGTTTGGGCCAGAAGAACTGGAGGCTGAGCAGAATCCCATTCATAACAAAGAACCAGGCAGGTGAGGGTGGGGGCTGGGTCCGCTCCCAGCCAGGGCATCTCTCTGCATGCTCTGAGATAACATGTTTTCTGCAACTGGAGTTAATGCGTGGCTCAGGAGTTGAGCATGGACCGATGAACCAGGAGGTCACCATTTGATTCCCGGTCAGGGCACATGCCAGGGTTTGGGGCTCCATCCCCAGTGAGGTGCATGCAGGAGGCAGCCGATCCACAATTCTCTCTCATCACTGATGTTTCTATCTCTCCCTCCCTCTTCCTTCCTCTATGTAATCAATACCAATGTATTTAAAAATAAATTTGATGCCGAGACCGGTTTGGCTCAATGGGTAGAGTGTTGGCTTGGGGACTGAAGGGACCCTGGTTCGATTCCTGTCAAGGGCATGTGCCTTGGTTGCGGGCATATCCCCAGTAGGGGGTGTGCAAGAGGCAGCTGATCGATGACTCTCTCTCATCGATGTTTCTAGCTCTCTCTCTCCCTTCCTCTCTGTACAAAATCAATAAAATATATTTTTTTAAAAACATAAAAATAAATTTGAAATGGAATTAATTAGATTACCATTCCTCTAACATTTTTATAATTGTTTTTCTTAAACTGGTGTCCTTTACCTTAAACTTTTAAATTCCATAACTAATCCTTGCTTATTATAATAAACTCAAACTACGCAGAAATGACAAAAGTCAGCGGGGGCCGTGCCTCTCCCCGCAGTCTCCATAACCAACGCCAGTGCTCACACACCACACACGCCCCACCTGCGCCCCACACAGACAGGTGTTTGCTTTTAACCCAGTGTGCCCATGGCACAGCCACGGGTGAACCTGGCTGGGGGAGGGAGGGCGCGGTGAAGGATTAAAGCAGACAGGCAAGAGAATAAAGCTGGGGCCAGGGGGGGACGCTCCTCTCTGATGGAGAGACAGCGCCATGGCCTGCAAGGTGAGTCTTTATTTTATAGCCAGATTCCACGAGGCCAAGTAAGGGCGTGGTCAAGATATTTACAACGTTTGGAATCTACTCAGCTACATCACCTGACCCAGCTTTGTTTACTTGCTGCCCCTCCCGCAGCCTCTATCACTCCCAGCCACGCGGAACCACAGGTTCCGACCATCAGGCCACATTTACGACTGCAGCCTTTGGCTCCAATTGTGTGGGACTTGCACGTGGCTTTGCCACGAGAGGAGCATGCCCTCTCGTTAGGCCGGGCTGGCACCTGTCCACCGCCGTAGCCGCCCTCCACAGCCCAGCAGGCACGGTTTCTCCTCGTGCCGCTCCTGTCCCAGCAGCGGTGTCTGCCACAGCCACCGGCACACAGATGGGAGGACCCGCACTGGGGACGGCGGGGCTGGGCTGGGGCCGGAGTGGGTCTGTGGGGGCAGACTCTGACACACAGACCTCATGATACCTGCATGTCCGAGGGGACGGGACTGAGGCCTCTGGAATGTTACAGCACACACACGCGTGCGCGCGCACACACACACACACACATACACACACACATGTGGACTGTCCTTCAGAAGAGGAGAGTCAGCCGAAACCGGTTTGGCTCAATGGATAGAGCGTCGGCTTGGGGACTGAAGGGTCCCAGTTTCGATTCCGGTCAAGGGCATGTACCTTGGTTGCGGGCACATCCCCAGTAAGGGGTGTGCAAGAGGCGGCTGATCGATGACTCTCTCTCATCGATGTTTCTAACTATCTCTCTCCCTTCCTCTCTGTACAAAATCAATAAAATATATATATATTTTTTTAAAAAGAAGAAGAAGAGGAGAGACAGTTCCTAGTGAGAATATAGACACCCAATGAGCCCGCCGTGAGGAAGGCACTGCTGTGACCTGTCTGGTGACTGCTCTGGGTGGGGAGGGGCAGGGAGACCCTGGAGCAAGGCCCATCCCGGGGAGCAGGGAAGGGTACCTCCAAGGGACAATCTAGGTGTGCACTGGCAAGTGGAACCAGGGGAGGAATGGCCAGTGGGTGGCAGTGTGGGACCAGCCGTCAGCAGGGACACCCCAGGAGCTGCCAGGCCAGAAGAGGTGATAGTGAGGTGGCCAGAAGGACCCACAGCACCTGGGGCAGGCAGGCGCCGGGGGCAACGCAGGGGCACACCACCGCTCACAGCACCCCGTGAGGTGCGCAGCGCTGTCTAACGGGCAGAGGGTGGTGGGAGGGCAAAGCTTTAGCTTACACCCAGTCTGCCCTGGCACTGATTCTGCAGGGCACGCTTCCAGCACCCAGAGAGGAAGTGGGGAGGGGCTGGGACACTGGGCACCACCTGCCAGCTGTGAGACCCAGGGCACATGGTAACCTGCCTGTGCCTCAGTTTCCTCATCTGTAAAGAGAGGAAATAAGTGGTGGTTAGACAATGGAGTGAGCCTGGACATGACTGAGAGTGCCTGGCACATAGTAGGCATTCAGTAAAGCAGTTACTGTTAGAGAGAAAGGATGGAGCCTTGGGGTGGAGAGCTTGGGATTTGGCCCCATAGAAACCAAGGTTCAGATCCTAGCTCTGCTGCTTAGCAGCTGGGACGCCCCTTTGTCTGTACAGGGGCTGGGACAGCAGATGGTTCCCATTGAAGAACTGCCTTACCCAGGGGCCCTATGCCGGGCTCTCCGGGTGCCCCAGCCCTCAAAGCGGGTGACTGAGCCCCTCTTCTTCCCCGGGAACCTGGGGCATACCCTGGGCGGGGGGTGGGGAGAAGAGAGGAGGGTGGGCCGTGCCACTTCTCCGATCCTCTCACCCTCCTTCCGGCCGGAGGGCTCGGAGGAGGTGTGCGCAGCCCCAGGCCTTGCACCTGCTCCTTGGTGAGCCCAGGAAACTGGGGGAGGCGGAGAAGGCCACGGGTGGGCGTGTGAGCTCCGGATCCAGAGTTGGGATCAGACTCCCACCCTGCTCCGGCCCCGCAAGGCATTCTGTTCCCTGGGGCTCGGTCTTCCGGTCTGCAAAACGGGGGCAATGCCAGCTGTGGAGGATCCAACTCAGCTCCAGGTGGATGGGACCGGGATCGGGTGTCAGGCTCCGTCCCTCTCCCCTCACCCCCTCCCTCAGTGAAACTCCGGATGTGTGCGGTCCCAGGTCTCACTTCCGCAGCTCGGAGACAAGGTGGACTGTGCCGCGTGGCCGCCTGGGGGCTGACCATCCCTGCCTGCCGCCCCACCCCCATGGTCCTCACTTCCCTGATTGGCAGGCGGCCAGGGGCCAGCATGGGCGGAGACCCGATGGCCTTGCAAGTGCAAAAGGCTCAGACGTGTTCCTTCTCCCGAACTTTCCAGAGGTTCTTGGCCCGGATCCTTTCGGCTGACAGCCACAGACTAGACCCCTGCGGACCTTCTCTGCACCCTCCCCTCCCCCTCCCCGCCATATCCCTCTCCAAACCCCACCCCATGTCACTCACCTCCCCACCCCACCCTACACCCAGAGTCCGGGGATCCCAGAGGCACTGGCACACCCTGGAAGGCCTCGGAAGCCTAGGACCCGCCCACATGCTGCCATCTACACTAAGGTGACCAGATTTTAACATTGGTAAAGCGGGACACCATTGACCGGGGGAGGAGGGGAGGTCCTTGATTAAAAATTTGGTCTCTATGGAGCAACAAAAATTTTCATAGAATGCAAAAATAGTATTGTAATATATTTTTTTAAATTTTCGACATAAGTACAATTTACAAATATAATAAATTTAAAAATTATGTATAGTATTATTTTATTCTTTGGCATATTTCTCATTTGAGTGAATTTTTTTTAGTAGATTGCTGTCGTTATTTATATATTTTATTGATTTTGTACAGAGAGGAAGGAAGAGAGATAGAGTTAGAAACATCGATGAGAGAGAGTCATCGATCAGCTGCCTCTTGCACACCCCCTACTGGGGATATGCCCGCAACCAAGGTACATGCCCTTGACCAGAATCGAACCCGGGACCCTTCAGTCTCCAAGCCGACGCTCTATCCATTGAGCCAAACCGGTCTCGGCTACTGTCGTTATTTAAAAGGTCATGAAAATTTTCACAAGAATTTGTTAAATTATATTTCACACATAAAATGGCTTTCAAAGTCTCAACACTTAATTGTGATTTTTCTGATGTCCACACTTTATTTAAAACGAGTTCAGTCACAGCATTAGTTCCCGGTAAGGACAGCCTGTATTCCACAATTCTAACAACTGATCACCAATGCGAACTTTGATAAGCAGTTCTCGATAATCAGTTCTCAACAATTACTTGTTATTATTAAAGTTTAACATTATAAAATTATAACAAAAACAATATAAAACTCATATCCTGGCTAAATAGTCACATGGCCGCCGAAAACCATATATTCCCTTCCTGTTCCCTAGCTTGTCGAGCATTCTTTCCAAAAATCGGGACATTTTTAAAAATATATATTTTATTGATTTTTTACAGAGAGGAAGAGAGAGGGATAGAGAGTTAGAAACATTGATGAGAGAGAAGCATCAATCAGCTGCCTCTTGCATACCCCCCACTGGGGATGTGCCCGCAACCAAGGCACATGCCCTTGACCAGAATCGAACCCGGGACCTCTCAGTCCGCAGGCCGACGCTCTATCCACTGAGCCACACCGGTTTTGGCTAAAAATTGGGACTTTTTAAAACGCCGTGGGCCGCGGGACAAATTGTTAAAAATCGGGGCTGTCCCGCCTGAAACAGGACGTCTGGTCACCTTAACCTGCACAGACACCAGGCCCTGCCCGGCGGGGTGAGAGCGCGGAGGACAGAGCGGGCCCCGCCCGGCCCCCAGACCGGTCCCCCCGGCCCGCCTCCGGGTCAAGTTCCAGCCCGAGCGCGTCAGCCTCCGCAGGCCCCGCCCCCGCGCCGCGATAGGCCGGCGCCGGGGCCCCGCCCCCTTTTCCTGGAAAGTTCCTGGAAGCCCGTGCGCCGTCTTCCTCCGGGGCGGCCCCGCGCCCCCGGCCCCGCCCGCCGGCCCCGGCCCCGGCCCCGGCCCCGGCCCCGGCCCCGGCCGGCGTTCCAGGAAGACGTGGCTTCCGGGAAGGGCCGGCCGCGGGGACAAAAGATTAGGCGGCCGCCCCGCCCCGCCCCGCCGCCGGCCCGCCCCCCGCGCCGGCGCCTCCGGTCCGTCCCCGTCCCGTCCCAGTCCGGCCCGCCGCCCGGAGCTCCCCGCGCCCGCGCCTCCTGCCGCCCAGCCCGCGCCTCCTCCCGCCGAGCCCGGGCCGGGCGCCGCCGCCGGGAATGGTCCTCTGCGTCCAGGGGTGAGTAGGCGCCCCGCCCGGCCTCCTCCCCGCCCGCGCGCCCGGGCCCCGGAGAGCAGAGCGCCGGCCCGGGCCCGCCGCCGGGGAGGCCGGGGCTGGAGGGACCGGAGCGCGGGGCTGGGTGCCGCCGGGGACGGTGACCCTCCTGGGACCGTGACCCACCGGGGACCGTGACCCTCGCCGCCGCCGTCGGAGAGCCGGGGGCGGCTGGCGCCGGGGGCACACAGGTGCGCTCCGCCTGGGCTCTGGGGCCCCTGGGTCACCCTGGCAGCCCGATCCGAGCCCGGGCTCCCCGGCCCGGACCCCCTGGGCCCAGCGCGCTCCTAGGCTGCCGCCCGCCCGGGCCTGCCGCGGGCTCCGGCCGCCTGCCCCGCTCTGTCCGGCCGGCCCGCTCCCGCCACCGCCCGGTCCCGCCACCTCCCGCTCCCGCCACCGGCTCTTCTTGGGAAGCAGCCTGAGACCCGTGGCTCGCCTCAAGCCGGCATCTGCCAGCCAGCAGCTCTTGGGAGAAACTGGGTTTGGCCCGGTCCTGTCTGCCGGCCCCCCCTCCCCTCCTCACAGCCCAGCCTAGGATCCTGCCTCCCTTCTCCACGTCTCCCCAAGCCTGCGGGGGTGGCGGGGCCGATAAGACGGTCTTGGCCCGGGCACAGCATTCCTGGCACATTCCTGTTCCTTCCCAGCGCCCAGACCCTCGGCCCACCTTCCGCCAGGGGTCTGCGCTCCCCAGACGGACCGGCAGCTCAGAGAGCCGCGGGGAGAGCCGGTGGCCCAGGGAGCTGGTGTCAGAACTGGGTGGTACCGGGTGAGGCAGGGTGCCAGGTGGGGCCAGCTGGTGTGCCCCTTGCCCTTGCTCAGAGCGGAGCGGAGCGGGCGGTCCCGTTTCCAGGAGGAACCTGGAGGTGCCAGGAGGAACGTACTTCTCTACCTGCGCCCCCCCCCCCCCCCCGCGTGTCTCCAGCGCCTCCCCCCTCCTCCCTGAGTTCTGGGACTCCCGGACACCTCACCGCGCCCCACCCTGCCCTCCTCAGCTCCCCCAGGTCTAGGGCCCCACACCCTCTCACTCTGCCTCAGCTGAAGCTCAGGGCCAGAGGTGGGGGCAAGACTTGACGCCCTCCGCCCTCCGCGCACCCAGCCATGGCAGCCAGGCCTCCTGGGAAGGGGAAGCAGTTCCCAGCTGCAGGCTTGGGCTGCCCCCGCTTTTTGGAGGGCCGGGACCCCCTCAGGGCCGTTTGCCCCATGGGCACGTGTTCCCGGGAGGGACCCCAGGGCTAGGCACACGGACAGGCCGCCACCCCGCCTGCCGATGCCACAGCCACGGGCACACCCCTCCCAGACACTCAGTCGCTCACCAGAAACTTGTGGGCCCAACACGGCCGTGCCCACGCCCACATGCGCCGGGTAAGCTGTCTAGACGCGGCCGCCCCCAGAGGCTCCGGCCTGACTGGCTAGCCGCCCGCCCCGCTGGGAGGCTCCTGGGCCTGAGCTGAGCACCGAGGCCCAACGGGCAGGCCCCCAGCCAGGGCCTCGGAACACGGCCTCCGGCTGCCCGAGGGGGACTCCAGTCCCAGGTGCAGCAGGGGGAGAGGTGGCAGGCAGGCTGGGGTGTGCCAGGGCGCGTGGCCCCCTCTGCCCGTGCTGCTTAGGGACCTGTCTGTGAGTCTCCGAAGGGTCACCTCTAACCTCATTGCTGGACGTGCTCTGCCGGCTGGTGGCTGGCTCCTGGCCCCCCCCCCCCTTTCCTGCTGCCCGGGCAGCATCTGGCACCGTTTCCCCTGCTGTCACCTCTGCCCGGAGGGCCTTCCCCGGGTCCTTCCGGTGGCCTGGCGGGCGCGGCTCAGGAGCAGGGAGACCTGGCTCCCCGAGACACCTGGGCGCTGTGACTCGGGGATAAGCTCTCCCGGAGGGTCGGGCCCGTGGTCTCCTTGGACCGGCCAGGACCAGACCCGGCGCTGAGGCCTAGGGGTGTAGTATGGAGCCGTGAGGGAGGGCCAGCTGTCCCTCCCCCGTGCCCCCCTGCCAGGACGCCCGGCCATCATGCTGGGCTCAGGTTGGGGTGGCCAGCCGGGGATATGCCGTGGCCGGAGAATCGGTCTGGGCCGGGCGGGCCCTCCGTGGCGGTTCTAGCATAGAATCGCAGAGCCCGGTGGGGCTGGCGGCCAGGGTGGGACCGAGGGGGGGGGGCAGGGTGGGATCGGAGGGGGGCACGCAGACCTGCCCTTTGGCGGGAGCTCATGTTGATGGGAGGCGGGACTTGCCAGCGCCTTAGGGACCACTGCCCCCAGGACCCTCCGCCGGGAGGAGCAGGGAGCAGGACAGGACGGTGCCCAGTGTGGACCTAGGTCCCGCCCGCGGCTCAGCCAGGAGGACCCCTGTGTGAGGGACCTTGGCACTGAGTCCGGTCAGCGTGGTGGGCAGCCAGCTGGCCGCTGGGAGTTAGAAATGCCCCCGGGGATGGCGTGGCCTTCGAATGGGCCACAGAGACAGCGACCGCTCCCTGAACCACAAACGCAGGAGAGCCGAGCGTCTTTCCAGAGAAGCCGCGCGCAGGGGAGCAGTCAGGGGGGATTCTGCGATGACAGTGGCAAGCGGGTGCCAGACGCATTGAGCCCGGGCTGGGCAGAGGGGAGGCTGAGGGTCCCAGGGAGATGGGCTGGACAGGGCCGCGTGCCCAGGCTGGGGCACAGGGGACTGTTGGGGATCACTGGAGGTGGGGAGAGCACAGGGCCTCCCCTCACCGCCCCTCACTCCCTTCCAGACCTTGTCCTTCGCCGGCTGCGGAGCGGATCGGGCAGCCGCCCCGGCGGGCCCAGCCTGAGCCAGTTATGCAGCCGCTGCCTGCCGGGCCCTTCCCGGAGGCGGCGGCCGAGGAGGCCCCGGCCCAGCCCGAGAGCGAGCCCCAGGTGCGCGACCCGGAGGAGGACCTGCTGTGCATAGCCAAGACCTTCTCCTACCTGCGGGAGTCCGGTGAGTCCCAGGGCAGGCCCTTCCCCGCCGAGCCGAGAGAGGAAGCTTAGCTCGGACGGCAACGGGACGGGGGAGGCCCGGCCCTGCCCGGGCGCTGGGGGAGGCGTGAAGGGGAGACCGGGTCCTGCCCTGGTTCGGTGCCCCCGGACCGTTTCCATGGTGACCAACCTCTCGCCGCCCCCACCCCCTCCGCTTGCCCAGGCTGGTACTGGGGCTCCATCACGGCCAGCGAGGCCCGGCAGCACCTGCAGAAGATGCCGGAGGGCACGTTCCTGGTCCGGGACAGCACCCACCCCAGCTACCTGTTCACGCTGTCCGTCAAGACCACGCGCGGCCCCACCAACGTGCGCATCGAGTACGCCGACTCCAGCTTCCGCCTGGACTCCAACTGCCTGTCCCGGCCGCGCATCCTGGCCTTCCCGGACGTGGTGAGCCTCGTGCAGCACTACGTGGCCTCCTGCGCCGCCGACGGCCGCGGCGACGGCCCGGACCCCGCACCCGCCCCGGCCCCGCCGGCCCCCAAGGAGGAGGCGGGGGACGCCCCGCCGCCCGGCCCCGCGGCCACGGCCGTGCACCTGAAGCTGGTGCAGCCCTTCGTGCCGCGCAGCCGCGCGCCCAGCCTGCAGCACCTGTGCCGCCTGGCCATCCACCGCCTGGCCGCCGACGTGGACCGCCTGCCGCTGCCCCGGCGCATGGCCGACTACCTCCGCCAGTACCCCTTCCGGCTCTGACCGTCCTCCGGGGTCACGGCCCCCGGACTCCGGCACCGCCGTCCCTCCTCCGGACCCCGGTGCCCACGGGCTCCGGGCAGCTGGACCTGGGAGAGCCCGCGCCGGAGGAGAGGAGCCGGGCAGGCCCCGGCTCCCCGTAGGCAGGGCCGGGCCACTCCCTGCCCAGCCCCCGCGCTCCGCAGACTCCGCCGCAGACTCCGCAGCTCTCAGCTCGCAGAGCGGGCCGGCCCCTCCGCCCAGCCCGACTCTCAGACTCTCAGGGAGGATGGCGGCCCGCGGAAGGGGGGACCATGACGTCCCCTGATGGGGAGCAGGCCAGCTGGGCCGCGCAGTCACACGTATTTATTTATTTATTCTCCTCGCCCCGCCTCTCTGCCCTGGGCCCCTAGAGCTCCGGGGACCCCGCTCCGCCCAGCTCCTCTGCTCCTCCCCGCGAGAGCCCGCCGACGCCCGCCGTGGCTGTGTCCCCCCGTCGCCCCCAGCCCTGCACTGGAGGCGGCGAAAGGACCGGAACATGGAACAAGCCTCAGCGCCCAGCGGAGCCCCCACCCCGCCCCCAGGGCAGAGCCCTGGGTCCTCAGAGCTGGTCTCGCTGGCCGCTCCGCTGGCCCCGCTGACCTTGCTTCCCCCGGGAAGGGCCTGCCCGCCCCTGAGAGCGAAGGAGACGGCATCTGAGGGGACTTTATAAAACCATCACTATCTCACACACACACACACACAGTTCGCTAGTCTGTCCTCCCACTGATTTTTCTACGATGGCAATAAAATTGCTCCTCCTGTTCATGGAGCCTGTGGGCTTCTTCTGCGTCTGCGCACAGACGGGTCCCCTCGATCCCGTCATCACTGTCCCCGCTGTCTGTCCGGGTCCCCCGGGGCTCTGTCCTCTCGCCTCTGGTTCCCGGGAGGATGAGGTGGGAGGGAAGGCCGCTGCCAGGGCAGGGGGCAGAGGCGCACCAGCCCGAGATGTGCCAGCAGGAGAGGCCCATCGGACTAAAAGGGGAGGCTGGGGGGGGGCTGACCGGCCACCTGGGGAGCAGGTGTGGGGGCGTTGGGGGTCGGGATGGTGAAGCTCCTCTGCTTCAGCCTGGGTCTCGGCGCCTTTGTGACCCCCGGAATGCCCGCGAGGCCACGGTGGAGGGTGAGGGGCAGAGTGGCTTCAGGGGGACCGGCCGCGGGTGAGGGGCTCGGGGAAGCTCTGTAGCAGGTGGCACGGAGCGTGGACACCTGTGCAAAGAGCAGGCGCTGGCTGTGCCACAATCAGGGCCAGGACATCCGGGGGCGGGCGGGGGCGGGGCGGCAGCTGCCGGGCAATCCTCTCCAGGGCTGGGCCCGTCGGCGGGTGGGGTGGCCCCCCCGGGAGCTGAGGCGCGTGGGCTGTGGCAGGCGGGGTGGCCTGGAGTTCCTGTCGGGCTCTGGTCTCGCTCACAGCTGAAGAGGGAAGGCTCTGAGGGCGGTGGTCACCCAGCCGGTGAGGGGCAGAGCCAGGGTGCACACTCTGACCCAGAGGTCTGCCCTGCCCCCAGGGGCTAGCGAGCCAACGCCGTGGCACCCACAGGTGCTGAGGGCATGAGAAGGGTGGGGAGATCCTGGAGGGCTCTCCGGAGGAGGGAGCGGGGCCGGGCCTGGGCGCTGGACCCCGGAGGATTCTGCCCGCCGTGGGGAGGGGGCACTGGAGATGGGTCCTTATGCTGTGCCTCCCTGGCCTCACCGCCCTCCTCTGCACCGGGTTTGGGGACAGATGCCAGGAGGCCAGTCCGGGCCAGGTCTCCCTGGGACATCCGTCACCCCGAGCATTGGGTGTCCTGATGTCCCCGGAGTCACCTGGCCACGCCCCAGCCCCTGGGCCTGGCCTGGCAGCTGCCCACTGAGCAGAGGGTGCTGGGCCGGGGCCACCTCAGGTGAGGGGGTGGGGCGTGGCTGGCTGGCTCCCCCCAGGGGACCCTCCCCCCTGCACAGCAGCCCACAGTGATGCCAGGGGCAGGGAGCCTGGAGCCAGAGAGAAGGCGGAGGATTGGGGAGCTCCCAGCGGCCCCTTCCTCCCGGAGATGGAGGCGGAAGCCAGCAGGCTGGCGGCTCTGCCACACCAACCTGTTGGGCCAGTTTCTGAAGAGCGGCCGAGCTTTGCCAGAAATCAGTGCCTCTCACACCCCCCTGCCAGGGCCGGGCCGAGTCCCAGGCAGGGGCTCCCGTGTCTCCAATAGGAGATGGAGGAGGCCCTGGAGGCTCCGTCCTCCTCACCCATCCCCACGGCCGGGTTTCACCCCCACCTCCCTCCGGCCGGGACCCGGCGCCAAGCGCTTGGTTCTGGGCATTCCCCTCGGTCTCACCGACCCAGCCGGTTCCTTGGCTGTGAAACAGGAGCCAGACCGTCTCTCTCCAGGGGGCGCGGAGGGAGGGAGGGGCCCAGGGCACGGTGCTCAGGGGATGAGCCCTGAGCAAGCCCGATGAGCTCAGCCTGGCAGCTGCCCTGGTCCATGTGTGGGTGTTTGTTTTTAACATATTTTTTATTGATTTGAGAGAGGAAGGGAGAGGGAGAGATAGAGATATCAGTGATGAGAGAGAATCATTGGCCGGCTGCCTCCTGCACGCCCCCCACTGGGGATCGAGCCTGCAGCCCGGGCCTGTGCCCTGACCGGGAATCAAACCAGGGACCCTTCGATCTGCAGGTTGATGCTCTATCTGCTGAGCTAAACCGGCCAGGGCCTCCCTCCCAACTGCCCTCCGGCCGCTGCCCTCTGTCCTGCCCAGGACCAGCCTATCACCTCTTGCTCGCGGGCGAGGCCCTCCTCTCGGCCTCCTCGTTAGCCTTCCCGCCGCCTCTGTGTGGGTGCTCCCAAACCAGCCCCGCCCGGCCTTCCCCTCAGCGTGTCCAGGGCTCCTCCCTGCCCTGCCCGGCCGCCCCGGGCCCAGGGCGGGCTCTCCCCGGGGCCCTGGCTCCCTCCAGAGTGTCCCCGCGCCGTCCTTCCACTGGGGATAGCCTGCGCCCTCAGTCTGCCGGGGAAAACTCCTACTCACCCTTCAAAGCCCGGCCCAAACGCTCCTTTTCTCAGAAGCCTTCCCTGACTTCCCCCGCCGTCAGTCACGCCTGCCTTAGGTAGCCCGCTGCACTGCATGCTGTGAATTTCCCTGAAGCTGGAGTCTTCCAGGTTCTCCAGTCCCATGGGAGAAAACATACTTCCCATTCACATGAAAACAGCCATTCTTGCCGGGACCGGTTTGGCTCAGTGGACAGAGCGTCGGCCTGCAGACTGAAGGGTCCCGGGTTCAATTCCGGTCAGGGGCATGTACCTTGGGTGTGGGCACATCCCCAGTTAGGGGTGTGCAGGAGGCAGCTGGTCGAAGTTTCTCTCTCATCGACGTTTCTAGCTCTCTATCCCTCTCAATTCCTCTCTGTGTAAAATAAATAAAATATATTTAACAAAAAAAAATAATAATAAAACAGCCATTCTTTGGTTCCTTGTGAAACCTCTCTCTCTCTCTCTGTCTCTCTCTCTCTCTCTCTCTCTCTCTCTCACACACACACACACACACACACACCGTTTAACCTCTTAGAGCCTCAGTTTCCCCGTTTGTCTAGCAGAGGCAGTGGTGGAGGCCATGCCACGGCGGGTGGGGCTGGGAGTGGCGGGCCTGGGCTTGGGGTCGCAGAGCAAGTGGAAGCGGGTGCTCCTCTCTCAGCAGGAGGCTCGGCAGGCCCGGAGCGGGAGGCACCTTTTGGGCGTGGCCGAGCTCTGTGCTCCACGGGGAGACATTTGCCCCGGGACGAGGTCTCCTGGAAGCAGGCAGGGCCCAGAGCACAGGAGGCAGCACTGGGACTGAGGGGGGGACTCCTCCAGGCAGCCCTCCGGGACTGCTCTTCCACACAGCCCCCACTGGGGAGGCCACACTCAGTGGTGGGGCTGGAGGGAGAGGGACACGGGTCAAGGCGCCCCAGGCAAAGCCTGTCCGGGACTCTCCCCACACCCAGCACCGACGGGCCAGGCCACATGGCCGTTCCGTTGCTGGAGCTGGGTCCTGAGGTAAGGACGTCACTCAGAGGCTGGACTGGGCCAAAGCTTTGCTCATTTCTGTGGGGTTTTTTTTAGTCCTCACCCAAGGATATTTTTCCATTGATTTTTAGAGAGAGTGGAAGATAGAGGGAGAGATAGAGAGAAATATCAATGGGTTTCCTCCTGCACACACCCCAACCAGGGCCTGGGCTGGGGAGGAGCCTGCAGCCGAGGTATGTGCCCTTGACCAGAATCGAACCCAGGACCCTTCGGTCTATAGGCCGACTCTCTATGCACTGAGCCAGACCAGCCAGGTCCAAAGCTTTGCTCTTAAAAATGCCTCTCAGGCCCGGCCGGCATAGCTCGGTGGTTGAGCATCGACCTATGAGCCGATAGGTCACGGTTTGATTCCTGGTCAAGGCACATGCCCGGGTTGCGGGCTCCATCCCCAGTCAGGGGTGTGCAGGAAGCAGCCGACCCATGATTCTCTCTTGTCATTGATGTTTCTCTCTCCCTCTCCCTTCTTCTCTGAATCGATAAAATATATTTTTAAAAATGCCTCTCGGCCCTCCGCTCTTCACAGCTGCCTACCCCACCAGTCCCACCCTGAGCAACATCAGTGGGTGCATGTGTGTGTGAGAGTGTGAGAGAGTGTGTGAGTGTGTGTGTGGGTGTGTGCGTGTGTGAAAGTGTGTGTGTGGGTGTGTGAGAGAGTGTGTGAGTGTGTGTGTGGGTGTGTGCGTGTGTGAAAGAGGGTGTGTGTGCGAGTGTGTGTGTGTGTGTGTGGGTGTGAGTGTGAGTGTGTGTGAGAGTGTGTGGTGTGTGAGAGTGTGTGTGTGTGTGTGTGTGCGTGCGAGTGTGTGAGTGTGTGTGTGGGTGTGAGTGTGAGTGTGTGTGAGAGTGTGTGAGTGTGTGTGCGAGTGTGTGTATTAACCTCTGCACTTGGCAGCACTCCTGTTCTCTCAGCTCCTGGGTGGCCACGTTACTAGGACGAGTTCTCAGGAAACCTTTTTTTTTTTTTTTAATATTTTTATTGATTTTTTTACAGAGAGGGAGAGAGATAGAGAGCTAGAAACATCGATGAGAGAGAAACACGACCAGCTGCCTCCTGCATACCCCCACTGGGGATGTGCCCACAACCAAGGTACATGCCCTTGACCGGAATCGAACCCGGGACCCTTTAGTCCGCAGACCGACGCTCTACCACTGAGCCAAACCGGTTTCAGCAAGAAACCTTTTCTCCAAAGCCCCCAAGAGGCCAGGCCTGGGGGCCCATCCAGGAGGGAACACAGGGCGCCCCGGCAGGAAGCACCCTCACCCCTCGGGCCAGCGGGGGCCTGGGCCGCTCAGTGGTCAGCGGGCACCTAGCGGGCAGGCTGGGCTGGCCCGGCAGGCGGCTGGGTCTCGCTGAGCCGTGTCTGCCTCCAAGTGGACCAAAGCCTGGCTCCCCTCTGCCCACCCCTGGGGGCCGGCTGGTCTCTGCTGCCCTGACCTCTTCCTTCGGGGGCCTGGGCGGGGGCTGTGGGCTGTGAGCAGTGGCACCCCCTTTCAGCACCTTGACGACCACCCCTCTCTCCGGTGTCTCAGCGGGCGGGGGCCGGCTCAGAGCCCCGGTGTCTGCAGGGCAGGGAGGTGCGGGCACCCCACCCCCACGGTGAGGTGTTTTCGTTGGAATCACAGCAGCTGCGGCCGGAGCCGCTTCCCAGGAAGAGCGGGCGCCTCTTCCAAGAACTCCGAGGGGGGCGGGGAGTTAATTTTAAACCGGCCTCCACCGCTTCTCAGGAACTGGTTGCTCAACGCGATCTGGCAGGTCGCGGGCAGCGGCAGGCGCGGTGCCAGCTCAGAAGTGGTGGGCGGGGAGGGCACACCCCAGGGGGGAGCCTGGTGACCTTGAGGGCGCAGGGCCCTGTCCTTGCCCACGAATCAGGGCCCGTCACCTCCGACCCGCACCCCCCAACCCCGCTTGCTGGGGTGTGGGGCGGGGTGACTTCCTCTCTCCGAACCAGGTGGGTGACGTCATCACAAAACGGACAAGCCCAGCAGGCCCCAAGACTCACCGTCCCGTCCCCCCTTCCTGCTCAGCACCTGCCCTCCTGCCCCCGGCCTGTCCCTCCGGAGGCGATCTGATGAAGGCCAGAGTGAGGCCTGGGCCATTAGCCGTGGCTGGGACCCTCTGTACCAGGCCCGCGGGGGTGGGGGAGTTGGAGGGGGGACCAGGCGAGCTGGCCCCCAGGCAAGCTGGCCGAGGCCCTGGTCCCCAGGAGGGAGGTGGCCTCGCCGGGCGGCCCTGTAGAGCTGCCCGGAGGCAGAGCGCCTTCACAGACACTGGTCTGCTGTCCCCTCCCCAGGTGGCCCCCTCCCAGCTGACCGTGGGCCCCCCTTTCAGGGGGGGCACCCCCTCCTCTGCCTCCGCCCGCTGCCCGGGGAGACCCAGCAGCCGGGGCTGGCGAGGCCTCCGTTCTCGGAAAGAATCCTGAGCGGCCGCTGCCAGGAGCCCGAGTTCTCGGAACCGGCGCCGCGGGGAGAGGGGACGCTTCTTGGAAGGCCCAGGCTCTGGGGAGGGAGGCTCAGAGGACGGGCACTGACCTGGTGGAGAGGGAGGGAGCGCTAACACCTCAGCTGGGTCGCCGCCTCCAGGAAGCTCTCCTGGACTGCAGGTGCCTCCTTAGATACCCGTCTCGGCTGGGTCCGGGTCTGGCCCGCAGAGCCCCTGCCCGGGGAGCACTGGGCCTGGAGCCCACCCACCTGGTGGCACAGCTGGGCGGCCTCTACGGGCTGCGGAGACACCGGTGCCGGCTCCGGGTGGCTCCGGAGCCAGGCCACCTGTGTGACCGGCCAGTCACAGCCTCCCTGAGCCACTCTCTAACGCGGGGACACACGGTCACTCACTCCCGGAATGGTGGAGAGGAGTCAGCGTGTGGACTGGGTGATTTTCCTTTCTCCCTGGGGTCTCCTCCTGCCCCTCCCTCCAGCCCCCTCCTGACCAGGGGTCCCTGTGGACACAGCCCCCTGCTCTGGCCCTCAGAGAATGAGCAGCCTCCGGGCCCTCACAGGACCGAAACCTTTAACAGTTATAAACGAAGCTACAAACTGCTGATGACATGTGCTCACCGCCTCCTCCACAAAGGAGCGTTCACGACAGCAAACATCTGTAAATCTGTGGTCTTCACATGTCTGAAAGTCACATAAAAATATAGGAGAAAGTCAAATATAAAAAATGATTGAACTTGATCACTGCTCGTGCCCAGGTGTTCAGTGATGTTCGGTAAGGAATAAAGACAGACAGGACGCGCTGCTCAGGGGTTGAGCATCTGCCTCTGAGCCAGGAGGTCATGGTTGGATGCTGGTCAGGGGCCCAGGCCTGGGTTGCTGGCTCCATCCCCAGTGTGGGGTATGCAGGAGACAGCCGATCAGTGATTCTCTCCCATCACCGATGTTTCTATCTTTCTCCCTCTCCCTTCCTCTCTGAAATCAATAAAAATATTTTTTTTAAAAAAAAAAAAGAAAGAGCCCTCTCCAGTGTTGCTCAGTGGATAGAGCGTCGGCCTGTGGACTCAAGGGTCCCGGGTTTGATTCCAGGCAAGGGAATGTACCCAGTAGGGGATGTGCAGGAGGCAGCTGATCGATGTTTCTCTCTCATCAATGTTTCTAGCTCTCTGTCCTTCTCCCTTCTTCTCTGTAAAATAAATCAATAAAATATATTTTTAAAAAGTAATGAAGATATGCCTAATATGTAAGGTATTATATATTTATTCTGTAGTATTCACTGTTCTCACTTTTATCCCAATAAAACTATTATAATGTTTTTATAAATCAAGATTTTCACATCATTCCCATTGTATTGACGATGATTTAAAAGACTCAAATAAAATATTATATTCAACGATCACAAAACAAAAATTAAATCTAATTTACTATATTAAAATTATAGTTAAAAAAATGGATTGTTAAAATAATCAAAATCAGTAAAGTGAAAAGCAACATACAAACTCTAAGTTATCACAAACTAAGGTCAAATTCAAATGAGAAAGATTCGAATTAAAACTGTATTTAACTTGTTGAAATGGTTATTAACTGTGAGGTGTTTTTGTAGAAACAAGGCCTTCGCGGCTCACACTCAGGTCCTCGGGGAACTGGGAGGCGGGCTCACGCGGTGTCATCGCCGGTGCCGGCTGGGGTTGGCCAGACACGTGCCAGGCGGAGCGCCCGTCCCCATGGCGGGGTGCTGTGTGTTCTCCGGCCCCTTTTCCGGGAACGGATGGAGTGTTGGTGAGGCGTTCCCCAGGGCAGGCCGGGCACAGGCCCCAGCTATGGCACTGGAACAATCTGGAAGAAAATAAAGTCCGGTGTCTTCCTCACTCAGGCACTGACCATAACTTCACGTGGCTCAAGAGCCGCAGTTTGCAGACCACGGCCTCAGCTCAAGGCTCCCCGCCCCCCGGCAGTGCGCCCTCTCCCTGTGCCAGCGCCCCCGGCCCTCACGGAGCCGCCGGTGGGAGCTGGGGGCCAGGATGTGTGCGAGAAGGTGCTGCCCCCTGCGCTCGGCTGCCCCTGCGCTCGGCTGCCCCTGGGAACAGGACGCCGGTCCTTGTTTCTGAGCCGGGCGTGGTGTCGTCTGCTGGCATCCTTGGGGCCGTGGAGGCTCGCCTGTTAGCTTGTGAGCTGAGTGAACTCTCAGCCCCTTCCCGAGGGAGAGGGACCGGGAGACGAAGGAAACGCAGGGAGCAGGTGTGTGTGAGGGGTCCCCGCTGCGGGCCACTGAGCCTCGGCCGTCAGGGGAGACGGTGTGGAACGGCTCAGGGCTGTCCCGCCGAGGGGTGAGAGGCTGGGGCCTGTGTCCGCCCCCTCCCGCCGGCACTGGCTCGGGGTTCCCCCAGGGGTGCCCCCTGCAGGCTGAGCCCCGCGGCGAGCCCCGGGACGTGCGGGCACACGGATGTGAGCTGCTCGGGCCTCGCCGGGCTCTGCGGGCTCCGCGGGAGCAGGGCCTTATCTGAGAGCCACCGACCCCGGGGCTGGCAAAACGCCGAGCAGATGGCGCTCAGTGCGGCCGCGTGGCCCGGGGACAGGGCCTGTGCGCCCGCCGCTCTCCTCCGAGGCCTGAGCTGCGATGGGCCGGGGCCGTGTCATTTGTTCCCTCCCGACCGCACCCTGGGGCAGGCCTGGCCACCGGCAAGCGCCCAGCAAAGGGGTGTGGCAGGAAGGATGCCAGGAACGGGCGGCCCTGCGTCCCCCGGGACGGACGACCTCTCTGAACCGGAGGAAGGCTGGGACCCGCCCCGCGGCCGCCCCCGCGGGCACCGAGCCCTGCTCACGCCGGAAGCAGGACACGGGCGCTCCAGCATCGCACACTGAGCGCCTTAGCCAGCTGTGGCCACGGAGAGTGAAGGAGAGCCGTGGCCCTGGCTGGTGCGGCTCAGTGCTAGGGTGTCGGCCTGTGGACTGAGGGGTCCCGGGTTCGATCCCGGTCAAGGGCACGTCACTCGGTTGCAGGCTCACTGTCCGCGGGGTGCAGCCTGTGCAGCCAGGGCGGGGAAGGAGAGTGGGAACACGAAGCCGCCTGCCTCCGGCTGAATCTTACCCTCCCCCCCCCCCAGTACCCCCAAACCTTCCCGAGGCCCCAGGCCGCCAGGTGCCAGGCAAGGCCCCGATGTCTCCCCCCATCAACCCCCCCTCCGCCGCCACCTCCCACCCCCCCCCGCCACCCTGAGCCGGCCCGTTGCCCACAGGCCAGCTGGGGGCGGGGGCGGGCTGTGACCATTCCCGGAGACACGGCGAGGCCAGCAGCTGCGGCTCTGACCGTCCGGGGTGGGGAGCAATGGGCTCAGAGCCACGTGGGGCGAAGGCTGCCTCTCTGCCCCCCGCCCCCCAGTGGAGGGAGGCGCTCTACGAAGAAGTAGAGACCATTCAGTGAGAGGGCAGCACCCGCTTGTCTGGCCCCCCCTGCCCCCTCAAACAGCGGGCGGGCCCAGCACACAGTCGAGGGGAGCTGGGCACAAACCAAGCCTGGGGTGGCAAACCCCGAGGCCGATGGGCCCGAGGGTAGTGTTCCAGGCTCCTCTGCCCTCCGAGGGCACACGGGGCCTGCCAGGCCTTCAGGGAAGAGCAGGGCGGGGCAGGTGCTGTGCCCTCACTAGCTGGGGGTGGCGGCCGGTGGGGGGAATGGCAGAGTCTGAAGGTCTGGGCTGGCCTGGGCGTAGCTCCCGCTGTTTCAGCCTCAGAGGACCCTCCACCCCGGCCTAGGGCTCCAGGGGTCCATGTTGTGTGCAGAAGGTGGGTGAGCAGAGGGGGGAGCAAGGGGGACCCTCCCGCTGCTGAGGACCCAGCCTGGACCCAGCCACTCCTTAGGGGCCTGAGCAGGTGCCCAGGTCCGGGTCCACGTGCTTCGCACGGGCCGGCCGCACCTGACCCCTCCCCCCGGCCTGGCGGACAGCAGTGCTTGGCGTCGAGGGGAGAGGAGGCTGGGTGACGGGGAGAGAGGACAGCCGTGGGGAGAGGAGGCCGGGTGAGGGGAGAGAGGACAGCCGGTGCTCGGCGCCGTGGGGAGAGGAGGCCGGGTGACGGGGAGAGAGGACAGCCGTGGGGAGAGGAGGCCGGGTGACGGGGAGAGAGGACAGCCGTGGGGAGAGGAGGCCGGGTGACGGGGAGAGAGGACAGCCGTGGGGAGAGGAGGCCGGGTGACGGGGAGAGAGGACAGCCGTGGGGAGAGGAGGCCGGGTGACGGGGAGAGAGGACAGCCGTGGGGAGAGGAGGCCGGGTGACGGGGAGAGAGGACAGCCGTGGGGAGCGGAGGCCGGGTGACGGGGAGAGAGGACAGCCGTGGGGAGAGGAGGCCGGGTGACGGGGAGAGAGGACAGCCGTGGGGAGAGGAGGCCGGGTGAGGGGAGAGAGGACAGCCGTGGGGAGAGGAGGCCGGGTGACGGGGAGAGAGGACAGCCGTGGGGAGAGGAGGCCGGGTGACGGGGAGAGAGGACAGCCGTGGGGAGAGGAGGCCGGGTGAGGGGAGAGAGGACAGCCGTGGGGAGAGGAGGCCGGGTGAGGGGAGAGAGGACAGCCGTGGGGAGAGGAGGCCGGGTGAGGGGAGAGAGGACAGCTGTGGGGAGAGGAGGCCGGGTGACGGGGAGAGAGGACAGCCGTGGGGAGAGGAGGCCGGGTGACGGGGAGAGAGGACAGCCGTGGGGAGAGGAGGCCGGGTGAGGGGAGAGAGGACAGCCGTGGGGAGAGGAGGCCGGGTGAGGGGAGAGAGGACAGCCGTGGGGAGCGGAGGCCGGGTGACGGGGAGAGAGGACCTCTCTCGGGGAGGCCCCTCAGCAGGGTGTGACAGGAAGAGGGCTGCTCCCCATGCCTGTCCTCGCCTGACCCCGAACCCGCCCCGCCCGGCCCCAGAGGAGCGAGGTGCTGGCTCCTGGCGGTGACTCAGCGGAAGGAAGACAGGAAGGGGGGTGGGGCGGCGGGGCCCCGGGCTCTGCTTCTGTTTTCCAGGGCACAGCAGTTCCCAGAAACAGAGGCCCTGGAACTGCAGAGAGCCCGCTCTCAGGGCGCCGGTCCCCAGGCCCCACGGAGTCCCCCTCTCCCCCCCCCGCCCCTGTCCTCTGCACGGGGCTGCTACCAGGCCCCAGACCGGGGCTGGGCGCCGGGCAGGCCACACCAGAGCCAGGAGTGGGTCGGGAAGTCAGACTTTCCAGGAGCCTGCGGCCCAGGCTGGCTTGCTGGGCCACGCCCCTGGGTGAGAGGAGACACTGGGAACCTCCAGGATGCAGGAGGATGGAGCAGTCAGGGCGGGCTTCCTGGGAGAGGAGGCAGAGAGAGGCTACCTACACCAAGGACCCGAGGGAGGGCACCCTCAGCTGCCCCCCAGGAGTTCCTTCTCCCCCTGCCCTGCCCTCCCTCCCCTTCCTCCCTTCTTCCTGTCTCGCTCTCTCTTCTTCTTCCTTATACTTTTCTGAGAAAAGCCCAGGTGAGAACACCGCACACAGACTCGAAGGGGCACACCACCCGGTCCTGCATCAGCTCCTCCCGGGCACCCAGAGCTGGAACGAGCTCCCACGGCCGCTGTGGAGAGAGGGGCGCACGGAGGCCTCCGGAGCGCCCCCCGCAGGAGCCGCCGGGGACCTGAGACGGAGGTCCCAGCCCAGGGCACCGCTGTCCTCCCTGACCCACTGCCGCCAGCGCGCCCTGAGGACTGGAACTCATGAAATGCATTTATGTTTAAGATGCTGCTTTTATCTTTTTTTTTTTCTTTTTTTTTTTTTAACACATATCTGAATTCCACAGGAAACTCACTTTGCAAGAGCAGAATCCAGCCCGGCCGGCGTGGCACAGGGGCTGAGCATCAACCTATGAACCAGGAGCCCCAGTCTATTCCCGGTCAGGGCACAGGCCCAGGTTGCGGGCTTGATCCCCAGAGGGGGGCGTGCAGGAGGCAGCCAATCCAGGATTCTCTTGAGGGCGGGCGGGGCGAGGATGGGCTCCTGCCTCCACTGCGGGGCAGGGCGGAGCTATCCTCCATTTTGTAACGAACCTGGCCCTCACCCAACCAATCGGGGTCAGCCAAAGCAGTGACATCACCACCGGAGTAAAACCCCAGGGCTTGGCGAAATTCGCTCTCTCTTCCGCCATGCTGCCGGCGTGAGTGGGACAGAGCCCATGCTAGCACGGAAGAGGCTCTTTTGTTTATTGCATCGGACTCGGCTCCCTGGTGGTCCTTGGGGATCACGAAGTCTGGGTGTAACACTCTCATCACTGATGTTTCTCTCTTTCCCCCTCTCCCTTCCTCTCTGAAGCCAATAAAAATATAATTTTTAAAAAGAAAGAAGAAAGAGCGAACTGCAGGACCTGGGGCTGGGCGGGTTGGAAGTTCAGCTCCGGGCAGAGGAGCGCCTTCCAGGGGTGTGGGTGCCTCCCGCCCGGGGCCCTGGAGCACCCCCGGACAGGCCCTGCAGGCTTCCGGCCGTGCTGCCTGCGAGGTGGGCACGCCTCACCACGTCCGCGGAGGCTGGAGCTGGGGTCTGCCAGCCCCACCCACACGCGGAGTTCTTTAGGACACACACACACACACACACACACACCCGCTCTGCCCGCCTCCTGCTGGGCCCGGGAGCAGCGGGGAGAAGGGAGCTCGCTCTGCTTCCTGTCAGGTGCTTTGGGATTGGCCCCTGTGCCCTTTGCCCTGGAAGCCAGGTGGGCTCCGGGGCTCTGGGGTGCCCACCTGGGGGGGGAGGCCCCTGGGAATGGAGCCCCAGGCTGCAATGCCCTCAGCCTGGTGGCCTGCTCACCCCTTCCCGCTGGGAAGTCAGAGGGGCTCAAACCCCCACGTGGCCACTTCCTGGGTGTGGCGTTGGGCAAGCCAGGCCTCGGTCTCTTCCTCGTCTAGAGGCCGGGGAAGGCGCCTGCGGAAGGACGGGCGGGCGGGCGGAGGCTCGTGCAGAGCTTATCCGTGGGGCCTGCTTCCTGCTGCGGACGCCTCCGGGCCGGGGAGAGGCCTCACACCCCCTGCAGGCCCGCCGCTGGGCTGCCCCCCAATGGCCACATCTGACTCCAGAGCCCCTCCAAGCCCTGCCCCTGCCTCTGGGATGTCCTGAGGGCACCCCACTCTCTCGAGCCCCTGAAGTCCCCTCATCTGGAGCGGGGTCCTGGCCCCAGCCTGGACGGGGCAGGGTCTGAGGGTCCGCTTTGGGGCTATGCGGTGAGAACCCCGGAGCGACCCAGTGCTCCCCCAGCCGCCCAGCCAGTGCAGCCTGCAGCGGGCCGGTCTCCTGTGGCTGGAGGAGCCAGACCCGCCCGCTCACACGGAGGCAGGGCCCTCGGCTCAGCGGTGGCTCCTGCTCCCCTCCACGCCCAGGGTGCCGGGCCAGCCACAGGCTCCGGGGCAGGACCGGCTTGCGTTCAGGCTCTGAGATTCTCTGAACGTGCGGGTGACCTCCGCCCTCCGCCAGTGCCGGCGGCCGCTCTGGGCCCGCCCCGGCCGCCTTCCCGTGGTCTCACTCCGGGAATTGCCCAATGCTGCCACATGCCAACGCGGGTGTCCCGGCTGCGGAGGGTTACCCTCCACGCCCCCGTCTTGTCTCTCGAAGTGTTCAAGGCGCCTATCCTGCACCAAACCCTCCCAGCCGCTGCCCATTCGTTCCCACCCCAAAGCCGCGCCCGTCTCCCGCATTGGCTGCAGCCGCACTGCACTCCGCCCACAGGGGGCGCTGGTTTCCTCCGGGGCCGAGACGAGTCGCCAGCAGGTGCAGCCGCCCACAGGACGCGGTTATCCCCTCGCTGTGCTGGAGGCCGCACCCATCCGATCAGCGGCTGCAGCCAGGGGCGCAGGCCGCACCCCTTCTGAGGCTCCGCGGAGACCCGTCCGTCTTTCCCGGCGCCTGGAGACCGAGTCCCATCCTCGGCCTTCACCAGCCTGCACCGCCCCACCCGGCGCCCGCCCTCCATCCCCTCTCCCTCTGACCTCCCTCCCTCTCCCTCCCACACCGAGCCCGGAACAGTCCGGGATCATCGCCCACCTCAGACCCTTTGCAGGGAGGCCATGCCCACAGGCGTGGAGGTCGAAATTAGGGGGCCGTGGGGGCCACAGGAGTGGCGGGCCGGTCCCAGGGCCCGTCCAGAGGCTTGTCCAGAACCGAGGGCCCAGAGGGACGACCAGGCCTGCTCTGGCTGACACGCCGGCCGGAGGCTGGCTGGGGCCCAGCGCCCCGGGGAGCTGCCGCCTCTGCTGCGGACGCCAAGGACAGCCTGTGCTCCTGGCGGCCCCAGCAGGCAGCAGGTGCACTCAGTCCCGAGGTGGCCATGCCTCCGGGGCCCCGTTCCCTGGCGGGGCTGTGCCAGAGCTGCTGAGCCCCATGGAAAGTTCCGGCTCGTTCCAGAAAACGCACACACTGCCGGCGTACCGTGTGACACTCAGAGAGTGGGGTGCGCCAGGCCCCGGGGAGCCACAGAGGAAGCAGCCAGGTTCCCCAGGCCGGGCAGACACCTCGGTGCTGGCGAAGCTTGGGCCAGGGGCTAGCGGAGAGCAGTCCGGCGGCACCCGAGGAGGCTGCTGCGGCGGAGCCTGAGAATGAGGTTCAGGTGGCAGTGGGGTGTGTGTGTGTGTGTGTGTGTGTGTCAAGGGCGCTGCTGACAGACCCTGGGCTGGCGAGAGAGGGAGGCGTGGCTGGGCAGCAGAGGAGAGCCCGGAAGCGGCCTGGCCAGCGTGTTAGCAGTTAGGACGTCAGCCTGTGCTCAGAGGTTCACGGTTTGACTCCTGGTCACAGGCACGTATGTGGGTCGCAGGTTCGATCCCAGCCCGTTGGGGCGAGTTGTGGGAGGCAGCCAATCGATGTCTCTCTCCCTCTCCCTCCCTCTCCCCTGCCCCCCTTCCACTCTCTTTAAAAAAATCAACGGAAAAATGTCCTCGGGTGACGATTAACAAAACAAACAAAAGGAATCCACCAGGGGCCAGGGATGGACAGCCATGGCTGCGGTGCCTGGGGCCGGTCGGGCGGCGGGAGCCTGCTCAGAGCAGGAGGGCCTGGGGCGGCCAGGCCTTTCCCCGCGCCTCCTCCCCCTTTCAGACCCGGGCTCTGCAGACGTGCGGCCACGGGAGCCACGGGAGCCGCCGGTGTAGGGCAGGGATTGGGGTTCCGGCCCTGGGCCCAGGTGCTGGTGGTGAGAGCAGGAGGGTTCAATAAGGCACCCAGACGCTCCCGCGGAGAATCCCACGGCGGCTGGGAGACACCCGGGCCCGAGCGCCTCTGCCCGCACGGAGCTCTGAGGGCAGAGCGGGCAGCAGACTCCTCTCAGGGCCCCCTCCGCCCGCGTCCTCCTCCGTCCGCCTCCAGGGGAGAGGAGGCGGCGTCTCTGTGCGGCTCCAGGAAGGAGGGAGAGCAGGTGGCCTGCTCTCCTGGCTGGAGCCATGGCCTCCGGGTGCTGCGCCCGGGGAGGGGGGAAGAGGGGCCGAGGGCGGGCGGCCCGCTGCCAGGCTGCCAGCTTCCTGTGGCTCCAGCTCCCTGAGACTGAAACCCGCTCCCTTTCCTGCAGTCCCCGTCTCCGCCTGCCCGTCAGTGCCAAGCGCCAGACAGACAGACAGACAGACAGGTGCCGGGGACACAGGACCCCTGCTCCCTCCAAAGCACACGGTGGGAACAGCGCCCGCGAGAGGGCGTCCCGGGCCCGCCGCCGCCGCCGGGAGAAGGCGCTGGGGCCGTTCCCAGGCTCGGGAGCCAAGGCTGAGGGCGGTGAAGGCGCCTGCCCGGTCACATGCTGGTGTGGGGCGGGGGCCGGACCGGCCGGGCTGGTGTGGCTCCGATGACGTGGAGCTCCCAGTAAAGGGCCCCCCGCCGCCCGGCCGGCGGCTGCGGCTGGAGGCCCCGCCCTGCCCGTCCGCTTGGCTGGGCTCTTTCCCAGGGGCCAAGCCTTTGGGTTTCTGGGAAGGACGCTGTCCCCAAGGGTGGCTCCTGCTCCGGCGACCTCAGCGGTCCCCGGCTGTCACCGGCATCGGCAGGCCTGGGGCCTCCCCTCCCTCAGCGACGGGCCCGTGGCCAGGAGGGGGCCGGCACCAGCTGAGGTGTGGCCCAGCTGCGGGACAGGGGACACGACTGCGGGTCAGGGAAGCCAGCGCACAGGAGGAGGGGACGGCAGTGCGGGGGAGGACCGGGCGGGCAGAGGCGGAGCACGGGGCACAGGAGACCAGAGCCTCCCTCCACTGGGCCGCCCAGCCTCCCAGGCTCCTTCGGAACAGCCACCAAGTGGAGTCCCTGCCCGGGGAGCGGGCGCTCGGATGCCAGCTACACTCCGCCTCGTTGACAGAGTACAGGGAGGCCGCCCTGGCGCTTGCCCTGGCACCGGAGGAGCCAGCCTCCAAGCTGCTGCCCAAGGTCCCACCGCAAGACCATCCCAGCCCCCCGCGTCCTGCTCCCGGAGAATCTGCCGCCCGCCACGGGCACCAGCCAGGCCCTTGGGCACTGGGAGGGCGGGGAGTGTGATGGCGTGAGCCGGCCTGGCTGCCGAGTCCCTCTGAACCCCTGTGCGGGCCCCACCAGCACCTGCCAGCCAGCAGGCTCCCGTCCGTGGACAGCGCGGGCTCCAGGCCTCCTGGCAGCCACGGTCTGCACAGACCAGAGCGGGGGAGGCCACACCGGGTCCGGGGGAGGTGCGGGAGCTCTGCCAGGGGGTGAAAGAGCGCTCAGCGCCACGCAGCCTGCGAGGCAGGAACACCTGGGTGCCGCCCTCCACGGAGCCTCCGGTGCCACTGCTGGGCGAGGGTCCGGGACCCACAGACCCGGTAACAGACGTCAGGCCACCATGTCCGCTCCGCGACACTTTATTGGCCAGCTTTCCCGCTCGCCAGCTGTGCCACCAGAGACGCCACGCCGCTGCCCTGGCCCTGCCGGTGGCACCGAGCCAGCCTGGGCACCTGGGTCCCTCAGTCCGGAGCTGGCCTGGGGTGCCCTTGCTCTCTGCCGCCCCCCTCTCCTTCCTTGTGCCCCACGTCTCCTGGCGCCCAGAGCCGCGGGAATGCCCAGCACTGGCACTGGCAGGTGCCCCGTGACAGGGGGCAGTCCAGGATGTGTCACCCGGGCACTCCGGCAGGCTGGGGCGCTGGCCCGGCGTCCACAGGGCAGCCACCCTGCGGCCCGGACCTCCGGATGTGCAGGAACCGGGGCCTAGGGCACAACAACAAGGGCGGTCACTGCCTGGGCCCGGGGAGCAGGGAGCGGGACAGCCGGAGCCGAGGGGCCGTGGAAGGACAGGGGCTGTGGGGTGGGGAGGGGCGCTCACCTCCCGCAGAAGTCCCTGCGCACGGCCACGAGCTCGAGGGCCAGGCCCGGCCGGCTCCGAAGCCAGCTGCCGACCAGCTCGGGGTGTCTGGGGTCCACTTCTAAGAAGAGGCTTCTGTGGGGGAGAGAGGGCAGCTCAGCTGGGCAGGGCCCAGTGGCCACCAGGGCAGGCGCAGGGCACCCGACCCCGGGGACCCGTCCCTCCCTACCCAGAGTCCTTCAGGAGCCGAGGGGCCAGGGCCAGGAGGTGCAGGATGATGTCCATGCCCTTCTCCCCGCCATCCAGGGCTGCTGGGTCTTCGTAGCTGCGGGGAGCAGAGGGTGAGAGGGACAGGAGCGCTGAGCAGAGCCCTCACGGAGGGCCCGGGCACCTACACGCTGGGCTGAGAGAACGTCTGAGGCCCAGAGGAGGCCCAGGTGCCGGCGGCTCCAGCTCCCCATGTCCGACAGGCAGCGGCCACCAGGCAGTGCCCCGGGCAGGAGCCTGTCTCCCCACAGCAGGCTGCTCCTATTCTGGGTCTGGGGGTGCCTGGGGAGGGGAGCAGCACCTTGACCACTGCCGCTGCCCATGTGGGAGTTCTGGGCTGCCCGGGCTCTCAGCCCACTGGAGGGCAGGATGGCTCAGTGCACAGCCGTGAGCAGCTTTGGCCTCAGCTTCCCTGCTAAGTCCCCCATGGCCGTGGACAAGGCGCCGTCCCCTCCGGGCCTGTCTTCTGTGAAACGAGCACCCTGGATGCGTTCTGTGCTGTCTGACCCTGTGCTGTGTCACCGCCGAGGCCTCCGTGGCCTGCACAGCTCGGCCAGCTCTCAGAGGCAGGAAGCGGAGGCTCAGAGAGGCAGGGGTCGTCCAGAGGTCGTCAGGAGGCAGAAGCCAAACCCGAGAGGGTCTGTGGGCTGTGGAGTGAGCTCTCTTCCACCGCCAGCACCTTTCAGCCCCTCCTCCACCCCCCACCACGGTGGTCCTCCAGGACAGACCATCCCACTCGCCCCCGGCCGGCCACGGCCCCCCCGCACCCGCACCCCCACCTGCGAATCTCAGGGGCCAGCAGTGCCATGTCCTGGCGGAACACGTAGGGAGGGTTGCTGACGAGCAGGTCCACGGGGCCCCAGGGCAGGAGGTGTGCCCAGCTGCCCTCTGTGGTCGGGGGACACAGCAGAGAGGGAGTGAGAGTGGAGCCCGCCCACACCAGGCCCCTCACTCACCCTCTCCCTGAGCCCATCTCTGCAGCTGATAAGCCAGACTTCGGTCAGTGCCCCGCCCCAGCCTGCAGTGCCTGGGCCAGGGGCCACAGAGGGCACCCAAGTATATTTCGGTCTTAAGATTTCTCTTGAGCTTCTGCTTATCTCTTGACAACAATGCAAGCACTAGATAAGGCCTTAGTTACAGGGATTTGAAGATAAGAAAAACCCCAGGGCTGGTCCCCTCCAGGGTCAGGTCAGCCCAGGAGGCAACAGGGACTGGCGTGTCCTCAGGAAGGATTGGTCTGATGCCCCTTGTATGCATGAGTGTATGCATGTGTGCGCACATGTGTGCATGTGTGTGGGCACGCATGCATGCATGTGTATACATGCACTTGTGTGTGTGTGTGTGTGTGCGCGTGTGTATGAATAGTGTTGGGAAGCCTCCTCCGCTCTGCAGACTGCCTCATCCAGGGAGGAGGGGTGGGGAGGTACCTAAGGTCACATCGAGGGCGGTGATCCGAATCCTGTCCTGCAGCTGAAGCCTGGGGAGAGGGGAAGGCGTGAGCACAGGCGGCGCCTGCCCTTGGCTGCTAGAGGCCTGGGAGGATAAACCCCGCCCAGACTGAGACACTCGGGCCCACGATCCCGTGTCCCCCTGGGCGCCAGCCGGGCTGCCCAGTGCCCCCAGCCCGGGAGTGTACGTCGGTGGGTTTGTTGCCTGAACAGGGGCTGAGATCAGGCCCAGGCCGTCGCCCCGCACCCTGACCTTCCGGTCCCCCAGCCGCCTACCTCTGAGCGTTCTCACGGGCCAGGCAGACGGCGGCTCCTGCCTTATCCACAGCGAGAACTCGGCTCTGCCCAAGACACAGTGCAGGGCACGTGGAGGGCACGTGGAGGGCACGGGGGAGGCAGGTGCCGGAGAGGCCAGGCCCGGGGCACAGCCGCACCAACCCCGTGGGAGAGGAGGGAACGCCCAGGGTCCGGCCAGCCAGAGGGAATGGGAGGCGGAGGCTGTGACCATGGCGGGCTGGCAGCCCTAAAGCTGGCAGCTGCCCCTCCAGTGCTCCTAGCAGGGACGGGGCAGGGCCAGGGAGCACCAGCCAGTCTCCTGGGGTCGGGGAGGGGAGGGGTGCTGGGGACGCTCACCTGGGGCAGCTGGCTCAGCAGGCTGAGGGAGATGGCTCCCGACCCACAGCCCACCTCCAGGATGAGGGGGCCGCCTCGGGCTCCCCCCGCACGGGGCTTCTGGGCCTCCTCCTCCAGCACCCACTCAACCAGCTCCTGTGAGGCAGAGCGGTCTGCGTCAGAGGAGGGGTCAGCCTGGCCCCTCGGGGTCTGGTACAGAGACAGCCTCTGGCTGGGAGCCCAGCCCAGGAGCAGCGGTCACCTGCCTGGGTAGCAAGTCCTGGCAGCACAGCCCGCCGTTCCCGTCCTGAGCCCGCTGCCCGACAGAGCTATGCTTATGGGGCAGATGGCCTGGCTCCAGGCAGAGGGGCTCCCCCAGGCGCCCCCGGCCTGTGCCAAGCTCTGCGGAGACTTGGGAGCCGGCAGCAAGCGGGACCCACAGTGCCAGGCACCGAGCGAGCAGCTGGCTGTGGCCGGGGTCTGTGGTCTGGGTGGCAAGGTCGTGCACCGAGTGGCTGGTGGAGGCCGGGCTGTCGGGTGGGAGGCTCTTGGGGTTTCCTGGCCGCAGACAGACCTGCTCTGGCTGGGGATGACCCCTCAGCCAACCACACCGGCTACCACTTCACAGACACCCCGACCTCAGACAGGCCGCAATGCGAATGGCCACCCCGAGCGGCTGGGAGGCTGACTGTGCCCCAGCCGCCCTCTCACACCCAGACCGCAGGAGGGTCCTCTGGCTGCAGAACCGGGGGGGGGAGGGGGGGGCGGGTGTCACACCAGGAGCCCCGGCCCTCCTCTTCCTGAGCCAGTGAGGGCCCCTCAGGGGAAGGAGGCTCGGGGGAGGCTGAGAGCCCGGGGCGCCTGTCCCCGGCGAAGGAGGACAGAGTGGGGTGCGGGCAGAGGGGCATGCAGGAAGGAGATGGGGAGCAGGCAGCTGTCGGCTCTGCCTGGAGCCACTGCCTCCGCAGGACCCATCCCCCTCAGGAGGCTGGCCCGGGCCTCGGCAGGGCCTGGTGCCATGAGCACTCCGCAAGGATCACGTCCCTGTGGGGCGTACCAGGCGGCGCACTGCCTCCCTCAAGCCAATCTCAGAGCCGAAGCCGGTTTGGCTCAATGGTAGAGCGTCGGTCTGCGGACTGAAAGGTCCCGGGTTCGATTCCGGTCAAGGGCATGTACCTTGGTTGCGGGCACATCCCCGGTAGGGGGTGTGCAAGAGGCAACTGGTCGATGTTTCTGTCTCATCGACGTTTCTAGCTCTCTATCTCTCTCCCTTCCTCTCTGTAAAAAGTCAATAAAATATATTTAAAAAAAAAAAAAAAAAAAAAAAGAATCCATTCTTTATAAAAAAAAAAAAAAAAAAAAAAAAAAAAAAGCCAATCCCAGAAAAGGCCCCGAGCCTCCCACACCCCGCAGAGCCTGAGGCCCAGGCCGGGCGCCTCCCTGCACCCCCCGCGGGCCAGCCCACGCCGCCGCCCACCCAGGGGAAGCCCGACCTGTCAGCCACACGCCTACCACTGGGCATCCCAGCCTGCCGCCCCCGATCAGAAACCACCCTCCAGGGACGGGGAGAGTCAGCACCGCGGTCCCGCCCATGCCCCCGTGCCGCCCGCCGCCCGCCGCAGGCCACGTCCTCTCAGGTTCTCGGTAAGGCACCCCGGATGCGGCTTCACGCTGGGTGAACTCAGCAAGTTCTGAGAAATGTCTGTACCGTGAAGCGAGGCCTCGGGCTCCCAACCACAGTCCCCCCCCCCCCCATCCTCTTCCCCTCCCGCGGCACAGAGCTGCTCTCTGCCCAGACCCAGCCAGGAAAGGGGGGCCAAGTGGAGCCGGAAGTCCACACTCAGACCTGCGAGGACATGACTGGGGCCAGGTCCAGCCTGAGGGGCTCAGAGGTCATCACGGAAGCTGCCCTCCCAGACCCTGACCCTTGGCAGCGTCTGGAAACCATGAGTGACCTCCTGGCCAGAGGTCACGTGCTCTGGGGAGCCACAGGTAGCAGGCCACATCCCACTCTGCCTCAGCACCCCTTCCCGGCTCCGCCAGTCCCAGGTGGGACAGGCCCATGGAGCTCATGGGGCCCTGAACTGGGGAGTCAGGGTGTGTGAGTGCTGCCCTCGCTACCCCCTTCTTCCCACCCCCTACTCTGCCAGCCCTCCGCAGCCCTGTGACCTCAGCAAGGGCTGAGACCGCTCCGTCCCTGCCCTGACCCTGGGCAGGCCGGAAGGACCTGGCCTCCCCACCGCACGACGTGGGGGGAGCGGGTTCCGGGCTTGGGGAGAGGCTGAGGAGCTGAGGAGGGGCCCTGGGTCCCCGGCTGGACAGGTAGACAAGTGTTTCTAGGCACACCCCCTTCTCAGAACTGGGCACCCTCTGGCTTCCCCACCGGCCCCCCAGCCCCAGCCCCGGCCCCTGCTCTTCCCTGTGCCCGCTCTGCCACCCACAGGACAGAGGGGAGCCCAAGAAGAGTCACAGGAACATCCCGGATCGGGGTGCCTGGCCAAGCGACCCCGCTGGGGCCCCGCGCCCCCGTCCTACCGACTTGAGGGACAGAGGTGAGCACTTCACCAGAGAGGAGGCCTAAAAGGACTCGTCTGGAGGCCCAACCTGCTCACCGCCTGGGCCCAGGGGGGCAGTGACCTCCCTGGGTCACACGGCTGTACCAGCCCCAGGCCCCAGGGAGAGCCCCCCACTTAGTCTCCGCCTCCTGAGCATGAGGACGCCGGTTTCCTATGGGTTGGGTAGGCCACTGGCCCAAGGGACAGCGCGTAGGGCCGTGGTCGGCAAACTGTGGCTCGAGAGCCAATGCGGCTCTTTGGCCCCTGGAGTGTGGCTCTTCCACAAAACACCACGGCCTGGGCGAGTCCATGTTGAAGAAGTGGCGTTAGAAGAAGTTTAAGTTTAAAAAATGTGGCTCTCCAAAGAAATGTCAATCGTTGTCCTGTTGGTGTTTGGCTCTGTGGACTGATGAGTTTGCTGACCACTGTCCTAGGGGAACGCCAGGCACAGGCCAGGCACTTGGCAGGCAGCACTATTGGGGTTCCCGGAGCCACTGCAAGCCCCGGTGGCTGGGGCGATGGTTGGGATATAAGGACATTCGAGGAAGCCAGCCGGAGACTGTCCTCTGGGCCCATCTGCCCAACCAGCCAGGGCACAGCGGCTTGGACGGGCACTCGCTGCCTGGAAGGACAGCGGCCATGGGGTCCCAGCGCCCTCTGGAGGAAGTCTGGGGCAAGACAAGTGTTCTGATCCCCACGTTCCTCCCCATGGGGACTGTCCCAGTGGGCACACCTACCTCTGTCTCCGGCCGAGGGATGAACACCGGGGGCGCCATCTTCAGACTGAGCCCGTGGAAGTCCCACTCGCCGAGGATGTACTGCACAGGCATCCTGCGGAGGGGCGGGGTGAGAGACAGCCCTGGACCGAGAGGACAGCCCCTCGTCACCCCCTCATCCCACGCACCTCCCTAGCCCTGGAACGCGGTCCTCCTCCCTGACCATGAACTTGGTGGCGCTGGGGGAGCCGAAGCCCCGCTCTGCAGAGCCCGCGGGGACAGCCCCCGGTGCTCACCTCTGCAGCCGGCGCCTGCTCAGCTCCTGGACGCACCGCAGCTGCCAAGGGGTCAGGGGCTTCGACCGAAGGGCTGGCCTCAGGCTCTGAAACTGTCCCCCGGGGAATGTGAGTGGCCGGCTCCCCTGGTCCAAAGGCCCTGGCCCAGGTTTCGTAGGTGGACAATGCCTTTGGGCCCAACACTGGCCACCTGGCCAGCGAGCCCAACACACATGATAATAGTTGGCTGGCTGGGTGAACAAGTATCTGCCGAAGGCATTCCTCCAGAAAAATGGCGTCACCCTCAGATCAGCACTCTCAGGGGGGGCAGAAAAGCCTGCAAGCCCCCTCCCCCATGCCCCCTTTCTGCATACCCCTCCCCCCCAAGGTGCTCCGGCTCCCCGGCTGGACATCCCAGCACTTAACTGTTTTGGCTCCAAGGACATGAGCCACGATGTACTCACTGGATTCCCGGGGCTCGGGGACGCCCCTCTTCTCAAAGACCGCGGCCCACTGGCTGACCAGCTCCATGGCACTCCGCCCGGCCTGAGGCAGACGGGGTCGCCGGGAACTGAAGGCCCGGCCCAGAGCGCCCCCCCGCCTCCCGGGGCCGGTCAGAAGCGCCCGCCGCACTGCCCCCCAGAGCTCCATGTCTCCAGCACCCCTCAGCCCCCACGTCCCTGTGATGTCAGCGCAGAGGATGGTCCCTGGCCCCGGCTGGGGGAGAGGCAGAGGTCACGGGCTCCGGCCTTCAGGCGTGCTGCCCACCTGGCGGAGGGAAGGAGAACCAGTCCAGCCGCCGAGCTCCTGGGCCCGCTCCCTTCGACCAGCTGCCAGGGGAGGGCCTGCTCTGCCTGGCGCTGTCCCCTCCGCGCCTCCGCCTTAGACCCTCACCCGCCTCTACGGTCCTTCCCGCTTTTAGAGGAGGTGAGCCCGTAGCTCAGTCTCTGCTGACAAATCTGTGTGACCCAGAGTAGCGGCCTTGGGGGAATCGTCATTTCCAGGGCTCGGGTTCCTTGTCCGTAAACTGGGGGAAACACCAGTTTTAGGACGAGCAGTGTGCCAGTGCGTGCATGTCAAGGGCCTGGGAGCCAGCTCAGCAGTCAGGAGGGGCTCCACGTTACATGCTTTGAACTAATATGGGGGGGGGGGCCTGCCTTGCCTGGGTCCTGCTGTTGATATTGTGCCTGGACTGCCATCGATTTGGACACTGAAATGCCACCCTCCCAACTTAACCCCTACCCTAAATGGCGGCCTAACTCGCCAGCTAACACGTGGGCAGTTTTGCTCATTTTACACCTAAGTTAGCACCAACACTTTGCCCAAGGTTTTCAGCCAGTGGTGCCCTTCCCTTCCACACAGACCACGGTCCCCACCAGCTCCATCGAGCCTTTCCAATATATTTTTATTGATTTCAGAGAGGAAGGGAGAGGGAGAGAGAGAAACATCAATGATGAGAGAGAATCATTGATCAGCTGCCTCCTGCACGCCTCACAATGGGATCAAGCCTGCCGCCTGGGCACGTGTCCTTGACTGGAATCGAATCTGGGACCATTCAGTCCACAGGCTGACAATCTATCCACTGAGCCAAACCAGCTGGGGCCTAGGTGGCATCTTCAAAGCAAGTGGAGGGGTTGCGGGGAGGCTCCGCGAGGGGGCGATGGGCCCAAAGCCACCAGCTAAGCGCTGTCCCGGGCAAGACACGATCCCAGGGCCTCGGCCTCTGCCCACCGAGCGCCGCGGGGCCTGAAGCCAGGGGCGCAGCTTCTCTCTCGCTCCCGCACCTCCACGTCAATGATCCGGGCAAAGCCGCCTCCCGCAGCCCATTTCCCCTCATGCCCACGGGGTTTTGGGGGGTGAGATGCTCCGAGGTGGTGCAGTCCTCCCGATCCCCACCTCTAGAGCCTACCTGCCCGAAGGGCTACCCGCCCCGCCCGCCGGCCAGCAGAGAAGGCGCGGGCCCGGCCCCCGGAAGTGCGGGCCCGCGGTGAGCGCCCTCGGACGCCCGGCTTCCGGTCGGCGCAGCAGAGAAAAGGGCTCGGGCGGACCCCGTCGCCCAGCTCCAGGGTTCCTAGCGGCACTGAGCAGCACCCGGGAGTCCCCGCGGGCTGTGGGAGAAGCTGCGAACCCCACTCCCCCTGCGCCCGCAGGCCCCGGCGGGGCGTGCACGGCTGTGGGAGGAGGGCTGCTCCGTGGGGGGCCGGCCTCCCGGAACACGGCTCCAGCCGCGGCGACTGCCCGGAACTGGACCGGCGGTAGGTAGCCGGTCCGAAAGGAGGCGTGTCATCAGCCGGTCCTGGGTTCGAGAGTGGGTGCTGGGTGCAGGGGCGTGGTCTAGCAGAGCCTCTGGGCCGATAGAGCTGCCCCTGTGCGGGTCCCAGGGCTGAGGCGGGGACCCATTTGGAGGGCGGGACGCTGGACCCGGTCCGGGACCTGGCGAGGGAGCGGCCCCAGCCGTGCGGGGCGGGGGCAGGCGGCCTGGTTCCTCTCGCTCCCGCTTCAGGGTTGGAAGCGGGGACTAGAAACGGCACGCAGGTTTGTCCATGGCTTTGTCCAGGCGTCCGGCCCGCCACGGGCCTCAGCGGCTCCTGTAAAACCCACGGCGTGTCCGCAGAGTGTGTCCTGCCACCGCTTCCTTCCCGCCCCAGAATCTGTTACTAACGCGGTCACTGTTCACCAAACTATTGCACATGCAGTTCCCCGGGCTCCGTCCCGGCCCCGGGGAGCCAGCCGCCGGGAATCAATATTTGTAACAAATTACTTGGATGATCCCCCATAAATTCCTTCGAAAACCTGAGGATGAGAAGGTATCTGAAGGCCGGCCGGAGTAGCTCAGTGGTTGAGCATCGATCTATGAGCCCGGAGGTTACGGACCGTTCGATTCCCGGTCAGGGCACAGGCCCGGGTGGCGGGCTGGATCCCCAGTGGGGGGCGTGCAGGAGGCAGCTGATCCATGATTTTTCTCTCGTCACCGATGTTTCTAACTCTCCCTCTCCCTTCATCTCTGAAATCAATAAAAATAACTGCAAAAAAAAATCAATAAAAGTAACTGGAGCTCTTGTGAGGGTACACGTTGGCTGGCGAGGCCGGGGTGCCCAACACCTGCGCTCCGATAACGGTACCGCCCCCTCCCCACGCGCAGCGCCCGCCTGCGGGCGGAGCGCGGGCCTGCCCGGCGGAGGTGCAGCCGGGCGGGCCCAGGGCCCGAGGTCCGGCCCGAGAAGGGCCCGGCCACCCACGGTGCCCGCGGGACGCTGACTGCGGCCCCGGGAGTGAGGGGTGGCGTCCGAGAACGGCCGCCCGGCTCCCTCTGGGGGCGGAGCTGTACCCGAGCGACAGGCGAGCCGACCAATGGAGGGCGGGATGCGGGACTGGCAGCCAATCGGAGCCCTGTGGGCGGTGCCTGCGGGGCGGGCGGGGGGCGGAGGCGCTGGAGCATCACGGAGCCGCCGGGCTGCTCGCCGGGACCCCAACCCCCGCGAGGGTCCTGCCCTGCCCTCCGGCCCGGCGGGCGGAGCGAACCGAGGGCGGACCTCGGATCGGACCCTCCGCCCGTCACCCCAGGCCTGGGGGTCCCCCCGCCCGGTCCTCCTGCCGGTGGCCACCACCCCCCGCCGCCCCGGCGGAGCTGGGCGTCCCCGGAGGATTAGGTAAGTGCTGAGGAGGGAACTCCGCAGGAACGCAGGGATCACAGAGGGCGGAGGCCCAGGGCGCCCTGGGTCAGGGAGGACAGAGGACCGTGGTGGAGAGCCCAATGCGGGTTCTCGGAGATCACGACCCCTTTCGTCCTGAATTCTCGTGCCCTCTGGACCCCGAGGCGGTCCCCAGCAGTGGTGAACAGGCCTTCCTCTCCTCTGGACACAGGGGTAAGTGAGCCCCCGAGTCAGAGGTAAGGTCTGGCCCAAGGTCACTCCTGGGGTCAATGGCAGAGCCAGGAAAGGACCCGGGACTCCTGACCTGCCAGCCTCTTCCGTTCCATGTCCGTCCACCAGCCGTGCCCCTTCCTAAGGACCAGCACGGGGGTGTGCAAACCTCACACACACCCATCGCCTGCCCCTGGGAGGCACCCGGTACAGCCAGGAGCAACACAGGGAGGGGTCTGGGTGCAGCTGTGTGCTGTGCACCCTCCCCTCCCCACCCTGCCTTGCCCGGGGCCCTCTGGCCTGGAAAGGCCTCAGCCCCACCCCGGGCTGGCACCCCTCCCACCCTCTGGTCCGGAGGGGGGGGGGCACCTCCATCCATCCTGGAAGGCAGCTCCCTGCGTTTCTCCTACAGCCACCTGCTCCCCTACAGGGGGCCAGTGACCCCAGAGCCTGCCAGGGCACCTGACTGTAGCCTCTTTCCTTCCTGCCTCCTGGTCTCCCGGGCCCGCCCCACCCCCTCCACGCACAGCCTGGTCTCCCCGGCCCGCCCCACCCCCTCCACCACAGCCTGGGCCACACCGCGGGCTGGGTGCAGGGCCTCCTGTGACTTCCCCGCTGGCCGGAGGGCGAAGGCTCACCGTGGACAGGGCGGCGCTGAGCTCCGACCTTTCCTGGACCGGTTCATTCCGGCATTCCATGGCCCTCTGGCCCTGGGACGGGGGGAAGGGAAGGAGGAGGCACATGTAGGGGGTGACTTGCCAGGGCGGTTCTGGTCAGGTGGCCGAGCTGGAATTCAAAGCCAGGCCTGTGTGACCCTTAGTCAGCCTCCCCCTTCCCTCCTCCTCCCTCCTCCTCCATCCCTCCTCTCTCTTCCCTCCTTCTCCCTCCCTCCTCCTCTCTCTTCCCTCCTCTCCCCTCCCTCACCCTCACCCTTCCCTCCTCTCCCCTCCCTCCCCCTCCCCCTTCCCTCCTCTCCCCTCCCTCACCCTCCCCCTTCCCTCCTCTCCCCTCCCTCACCCTCACCCTTCCCTCCTCTTCCCTCCCTCATCCTCTCCTTCCCTCCTCTTCCCTCCTCTCCCCTCCCTCCTCCTCCCCCTTCCCTCCTCTCCCCCACAAAGAGGGGCGGGGCTCCGTCCTCGTGTCCTCCAGCCCCGGGAGCCGCAGCTATAGAAAGCCCTGTCCCTGAGCCCCTGAACTTGGCCTTGTCCTGCAGCCTGCAGTCCCCGGAGCCTTCAGCCCGCAGGGGCTTCCCTCACCGCCGGGGCCCATCCCCAGCCTCAGGTTTCACCCTCCCTTTCAGGTGGCCGCCCGCCTGCGGAGCCGGCCACGGGCTGGGGCTCCTGATGTCGGAAGCCAGTGGGCAGCGTGACTGGCCACAGGCCGTCTCGTCGTCGGCATGAACGCCAGGCTCCTGGCGGCCAGGGACTGGCTCAGCACCCGCCCACCCACCTCCGAGCCGAGCCTGGAGCCCGCCACCGACGGGCCGGCCCCCGAGCCCACCGCCCTCAGCCCGGAAGCCACCAGCTTCAACGACACCAGGATGCCCGGCGTGGGCGCCGCCAGCGTGGGCACCATGCTCCTGTCCTTCGGCATCATCACCGTGATCGGCCTGGCCGTGGCCATGGTGAGGCCGGGCGCTGGGCTGCTGTCCTTCGGCTGCAGGTGGTGGGCTCGGGTGGTAGAGGATCTGATCGGAGAGGCGTCTGTTCACGGCCACGCAGCCTCCCCTCCCCTGGGCGTCTGTCCGCCGGGCCGGGCAGGCCGGGGACCCGGCAGGCCGCCTGGGGTGGGGGGGGAGCCGGAGGAGGTCTGAGAAACGCACCTGTTTGAGCCGGGCCCGAAGGCCCCCCAGGAGGGGAGGCGGGGTTTTGGGGTGGAGCTTCCTGAAGGTCCCGTGAGCAGCGGGCAGGCCAGGGGGCCGATGGGCGTGGGGCTGTAGGCCTCTCGGAATCGGGGTGGAGGCTCTGCAGGGAGCGCAGGCCCCAGGCGTGTCCATCCATCCGTCCACAGGCAGTCACTCCTGGGCACCTGCCCCAGATCGGCCGTCAGCCCCGGACCAGGGAGACAGGCCCTGCCCTGGTTCCCACAGGGAGCGGAAGGCGTGAAACGGAGGCGCCGAGGGCTGCGCACAGGGACTGGGCCCGGGGAGGCAGGGGGCTGGGTGGTCGGACAGCGGAGGAGGCCACAGCAGAGCTGAGGCCTCGGGGTGGAGCCTGGCCCATGTCCACGGAAAGGCCGAGCGGGCAGACATGAGGATGGGGCTGCGGGAGCACAGGGGTGGGGTGGGGGAGGGGTGGCTGCAGGGTCCCCGCCGGTGTCTGCACCTGGAGGTCTGAGCTTTTCTTGTTTTGTTAATCCTCACCCGAGGATATCTTTCCACTGATTTTAGAGAGTGGAAGAGAGAGAAAGAGGGAGAAACATCCACGTGAGAGAAATACATCGATGGGCTGCCTCCTGCACACGCCCCGATCAGGGCCCAGGCCAGGGAGGGGCCTGCAACCAAGGTCCATGATCTTGATCGGAATCAAACCCGGGACTCTTCCGTCTGCAGGCTGATGCTCCACCCACTGAGCCGCACCGGCTGGGGCGAAGGTCTGAGCTTTTCCTCTGGGACGATACAGGGACGCTCAGGGCATCACAGAGGGGTCCCTAGAGATGGAGCAGGCTGAGGCCAGGCAGGGGGGTCCCCCGAGGCCCCAGCGGCCTGGCGGCAGTGGTGTCCTGCCCCCGCCCCTCGCAGGCTCCCGTGGCCTCAGCTCAGGACACCGCTCTGACAGGCGGGCTGGACGGTCCGGTCGTGGCCGGTTGCAGCTGCTGTTAAACCGGTTGCCATATGGCTCTGCGGGCGCCGGATCACAGCCAGGGAGTGAGCGCCGGCCAGCGAGGGGCCGGACGCGGGCTGAGCAGCAGGAGGGGGGGGCAGAGCGCCAGTGCCTCCCCTTGGCACCCACCCGCGGCTGAACAGCCGGAGACACCCCAGCTCCTGCCCCCGTAATTTTCCAGGGAGATCGTCACCCAGGACCGGGAGAACCCCCTCGCCGGGTCCCGGAGGAACGCTGCAGGGGCTGGGGGGAGGGGGCGGCCTTCTTGCCAAAGCCCAGAGGGAGGGAGGTCACGGGCAGAGTCATGGAGGGCAGGCACAGCTCCCGGGCACCAGGAGACAGGCCCACAGATGTGCCCGGAGTGCTGCTTCCTCTCCCTCATGCCAGCCCCGCCCTGCCACGCTGGGTGCCCGGAGGAACGGGTCAGTGCCAGGCTGTGTCCCCCGGAGGGCTTCCTGGGGGCGGGGGGGGGGGGCGCTGCTGGGCAGTGAGGTTTTTTTTTTAAGTTTTTATTGATTTCAGAGAGGAAGGGAGAGAGGGATAGAAACATCAGTGCTGAGCCCTAGCCGGTGTGGCTCAGTGGTAGAGCGTCGGCCTGCAGACTGAAGGGTCCCAGGTTCGATTCCGGTCAAGGTTGCGGGTACATCCCCAGTGGTGGGGTGTGTAGGAGACAGCTCTCTATCCCTCTCCCTTCCTCTCTGTAAAAAATCAATAAAAATATATTTATATTAAAAAAAGGAACATCAGTGATGAGAGAGAATTTTTGATTGGCTGCCTCCTGCATGCCCCCCACTGGGGATGGAGCCTGCAACCCGGGCACGTGCCTTTGACTGGAATCGAACCTGACCTCCTGGTTCACAGGTCGATGCTCAACCCCCAGCCAGCCGGCCGGGCCTGTCTCCTGTCCTCTACGCCCCTGGGCCTTGGGGAGCCAGGAGGAGGGTGAGCTGAAGCAAGGAGCCCCAGGCAGGCGGGTGTTGAGGGCCTGGCGCCTGGGCAGTGCGGGCAGAGGTGGGCCTGCCAGCCACCGGGGAAGACCAGTGGAGCCCACCTCCGCCCGCACTGCTCCTCAAGGGCATGGCGGCCTCGCACACACCTGCACGGGAGACACACGTGCAGGAGGCGTGTCCTGGCGGGCCTCACACACACCTCCACGGGAGACACACGTGCGGGAGGCGTGTCCTGGCGGGGGGTCCTGAGGACTCGGCACGCCCTGCCCACGGCCACGGCTGACCAGGCCCCTCTCTTGCAGGTCCTGTACATCAGGAAGAAGAGGAGGTAACGCCTCAGCCACGGGCGGCCGGCGGCTCCGGGGGGTGGGTGGGAGGGGGAGCCTCGCCCTGGGAGCCCAGGGGAGGCGGGGATTCCCTCCCAGCCACCTGTGCCCATGCCCGGGACCCTCCCCCACCCGCCGCCCAGCGGCTGTGGGTGGCGCCAGGCCGGGCCTAGGCGGCCCCCTGGGACCCGCAGGTGCCGCTCTGACACTGAGCCTCCAGGCTGGCACAGCCGGCTCTCATTTCACCGCGGGGGCAGCTGCAGGCTCCGAGCTGGTGTGAGCTGCGCTCAGCTGGCCAGCGGCAGGGCCTGGGGGGGAGGGGAGCGGAGGGCCTGCCGGATCCCAAGCAGCTTCTCCCGCCCCCGCCCCCGCCCTGCCCCCCAGGCTGGAGAAGCTGCGCCACCAGCTCATGCCCATGTACAGCTTCGACCCCACGGAGGAGCAGGACGAGCTGGAGCAGGAGCTGCTGGAGCACGCCGCCTCCGCGCAGGCCCCGCCGGGCAAGGTGGGCGCTGCCCGCCCCCCACGGCCCGGCCCGGCCCGGCCCTGCCCTGCCCCCACCACCTCCCCAACACCTCCCTCTTCCTTCCTCCGCCACCAGGAGGGGGGCAGCTGTGGGGGTGGGTTTTGTCAGGTTTGTTTAGAAATTGGCAGAATTGCTACGTGGCCACCGCACCCCTCCGTGTGAGGGCAGGCCGGGGCAGCTCGGCCCCCCCCCCCAGGCCCTGTAAGGAGCCCCCGGCCTCTCGGACCCTGGTCTGCTCCTCTGCGAACCCTAATCTCCATCCCCCCGACCCGCTGTGCCTGGGGCAGATGCTCTGCTCCCGGGAGCCGTGGTCCTGAGGGGGCGGGAGTGGCTGGGTCATGGGGCAGCGGCAGCTCAGAGTGGACGGATGGTCCCTAGTAACGGGCAGAGCCCAGGCGGGTGGGCCTGTGTGGCCGTCCTGCCGGAGTCATCGGCTGCCTGGCCAACGGCCATCACCCCAAACCCCGAGGGCGTCGGCAGCAGGAGGCCTGGTCTCCCCAGGAAGGCCCTTTGCACCCCTCCTCCTGGCCCCTGGCTGCAGGGAGGGGTCTGGCCTGCCAGAGGCAGAGTTAGGGGGCTGGACCCAGGCAAAGCCGGGCTGGGGGTCCACAGACGCCTGGCTTTGCCGCCAGTCCCGGTCGCCGCTCTCCGAACACGTTCCCCAGGGGACAGTCATGAAATGGGGCTGAGAACGCAGCCGGCCAGCCCCTGGGACTCCTGAGCCGTGACAGCTGCTTCCCTCTTTCCTTCTTTAAAAAGTATTTTTATTGATTTCAGAGAGGAAGGGAGAGGGAGGGAGAAGCATCATCCAAGATCGGCTGCCTCTCCTGGGGACGAGCCCACAGCCCGGGCCGGGCCCTGGCCGGGAGTCGAGCCGTGACCTCCCGGTGCTGGGTGGACGCTCCAGCTCGGAGCCAGCTGCTTCCTGCGCAGCCGCCGCGGGCCTGTGCGGGGCTGGGCAGCGAGGGGAGCCGTGGCGCATGCGTGATTAACCCGGCCCGGCCGGTGCGAGCTGCCAGGCCCCGGGCACCGGTGGGAGGAGCCAGCGGCCCAGGTCCGGTCTCCAGGTTTCCAGGCTGAGCTTGCGGGAGGGCCTAGCACAGGCAGCAGGGAGCTGGTGGGGCGGGCAGGGGGGAGCGGGCGGCTGGCCAGAGAGCGCGGGGCCTTGGCCACGGCCCGATGCCCTGACTCTCTCCGCAGACCACGCTCCCGGCCCAGGGCCCGGTGCAGAGGCCCAGCCGGCTGGTCTTCACCGACGTAGCCAACGCCATCCACGCGTGAGCGGCCCGGGACGGCCTGGACACCGGCTCGGAACCGCAGAGCGGCCTGCGCTCGGACCCGCCGCCGAGGCCCGCCTGCCGCCTCCGGGCTGGCACCTGCCCGGCGTCCCTGTCGGGAAGGCCGAGAGCCGCTGCGCTCCGTGTGTGTGCCAGACCCGTCCGGTCTGCGGCTCCATCTCTGGGGAGGCAGTGGGGAGACGGGAGAGGGGGTGTGGGGAGAGGGGACCACCCACGTGTGGGACGGGGTGGTGGCACCCAGGGACGGAGCTGACACTGCCCAGCGGGCGGCGGTGCCAGGAGGGCTGCTCCCGCCCGCGGGAGGCCCCTGTGCCCGCAGTGGGCCCCTGTCCCAGAGCGACCAGGAGTCTCCCCGCCCCCCGCCTCCCTGCAGCGGCTGCGGCTGAAGGGGAGGGGGGGCGGGTGTGGAAGTGGGGGGACAGGGGGTGCCCACACCTGCTGGAAGGCCTCGTGCGTGTGCAGGATGTGCCCGCGCGGATGGCGCCTGTGCCGGGCAGGAGGCAGACCCTCTGCTGTGGCTCCGCCTCAGGCTGCCAGCCCCCAGGGCGTGGGGAGCCCAGGGTGGGCCTCTGCCCTCCACGTTCAGGGCGGAGAAAGGGGGAACAGGGTGAGGGCCAGCGGCCCCATCTCTTCTCTGGGCTTGAAGGCAGGGCCTCGGCCTGCAGGTGGCCCTGCCCGCTGTGTGCGGGCCTGGGGCTGGGCTGGGGCTGGGGCTCGGTGGCTGTTGGTCTGAGAGCCGTGGTCATGGCTGCAGCCAGTGGGGGGTTCTGACTGCCTGAAGGGGGGGGTCATCCCACACACACCCATGGCCCACCGCCCCAGGCCCCTCAGGGGCTCATCCAAGCGGGGTGTCTGGGCCAAGCCAGACTCCAGGAGCCGGCACTTTGTCTGCTGGGCATGCCGGCAGCACGCCCGCCCGCCTCACCCCGTCTCGCCGCAGCGCTGCCCCCGCTGGTTGGAGGGAGCGGGCGCACAGGGCTGTGCACGTGTCAGGATACGGGGGTGTGGGGCCGTGGGGAGGAGTCGGGAAGGAGCCCCCAGATGCTGTGAATAGGGCGTCCCTCGGCTGCCTCTCCCCGCGGCATTAAAGACGCTGAGGGTTCCCGGAGAGTGTGAGCCTGTGACACGCGGGTGGGCCCAGGCGGGGGCTGTGGGGGGGGTTTGGATGCTGGGATCCCAGCTACGGGGCCCAGGTGTTCCCTGATCTGCACTTCGTGCGTGCGCCATCGACGGGAACACGTGGCCCTCTGAAGGAGCAGTACAAACAGCACACATCCCATCGCATCTATATAACCTCTGTGCAACCCCCTCCACTGGGGAAATCCGCATTACTAACGGGTGTGCCCGGGGCATGTTCACGCCTCCATCCACAGCACCCCCTTGGCGCCCTGGGGGGTTGGGTCCAGGATGCCTGCTGACACCCACAGAGGCTCAGTCCCCACAGAAGGTGAGGGAGGATTTGTAAACAACGGGCACATCCTCCGGAAAACAAACCCTCCTCCGCACCCCTCCCGCCTGGCACCGCGTGGGCGGTGTGAACAGGGTTCCGTGTGGGAGCCCCTTTCTCGTCCCGCGTGGTTCAGGGTTCCGGTTCAGGGTTCCGGTTCAGGGTTCCGGTTCAGGAGGAGGCCGCACACAGATGAAAAGAGACTAGAAAAGCATTAATTTGGGAAATTGGGGCCAGGTGGAGGCCCCAGAGAGGACTACCCTCACTCTGGCTTCGTCATCCCGTTCATTCAGATGATGGGATACACCCACAGCCCTCAGTCAGGAAACTCCAATCACAGCCAATCAGCGAATGCACTTAGAACAGGCGGAGGCTGCCTCCACTGCCAATGTCTGGTGACTAGCTCTGACCCTGCAGAGCAGTTGGGGTTGACCAGCCTCCGGACTCCCCGGCCACAGCTCCCGTTAGTAAAGCGATGATTGCCCTGAGCCCCTTCCTGGGGGCAGCAAGAGATAGAGGGGCTCAGGGCAGTGACAGAGCCCATCATCACCCTCGTCCTGACGGGCGTGAGCTAAGGGGCCGCCTCCTGGAGGGAGCCAGGCCCGCGTGCCCCTGCCCCCCGGCCGCCCACTGCTCAGGGCCCACGACTCCACGGTGCCCGGGGGGGCCTGGGGCTCACCCGAGGGCCTGGAGCTGGTCCTAGCAACACCCACCCTCCATTGGCTGGGTCCCAGCCCAGTCTCCGTCTCCTCCAGTTCGCCCTCCCTCAATCACCACCTCCCCCAGTCCCCCTCCCCCAATCTCCCACTCTCCCCTGCCTCCCCCTCCCCCAGTCTCCCCCTCCCCCAGCCTCACTCTATCTGCAGTGCCCTGCACAAGGGCAAACTGCCACTCACATTAAAGAGAGGAGATGAAAATAAATAAAATAAAAAAGGAAAAAATAAGAGAGAAGGCTCCGGCCCCCAGACACTGGGCCATCCGGCCTAGAGCCAGGCACTCGGCTCTCCTCGCGGCTCCAGAACGAGAGTCAGACAAGCCCTAGAAGCAGGGCCCCAGCCTGGGGGGGTGAGGGGCGCAGCACTGGGCTTCACCCCCTTCCTGCTTCCAATGCCACCTGTGCTGCCACCTGCTGGAAGCTACAGGCACTGCAGGGAGCCCTCCTGCCCCACCCCCACCCCTTAGGCCCCCTCACCTGTCAGGTGGCCCCATCCCTGAGCCCCACCCTGCACTCAGCCTCTCCCCACGTGGGCTGGAGAGCAGCCCTCACCCCCAAGGCCCCGGCGGGGAGCGGGGGCTCAGCTGGTGGGACCAGGACCTGGACTGGGGGCAGGTGTGGGGTGTGTGTGTGTGTGGGCGGGGGCGTAGGGGGTCTGTCAGACACTGGGCTTTAAGAATCCCCAGGCCGCCAAAACCAGTGTGGCTCAGTGGATAGAGCATCGGCCTGCGGACTGAGAGGTCCCAGGTTTGATTCTGGTCAGGGGCATGAACCTTGGTTGCGGGCACATCCCCGGTAGGGGGTGTGCAAGAGGCAGCTGATCGATGATTCTCTCTCATCGATGTTTCTAGCTTTCTATCCTTCTTTCTTCCCCTCTGTAAAAAGCTCAATAAAATATGTTAAAAAAAAAAGTTTGATTTCTTTAAATGATCTACCCTCCTTTTATTAAAAGAATAATAATAAATAAATAAGGATCCCCAGGCCAATGGGTGGCCCCCAGAGAGACCACGCCCCCCTCTACGCTCCCAGAGGGACCCAGGGGTCTGTTCCACCTACGAGCGGGGGCTCCCCAGGCCTGTGGATGGGTGGACCCCACTGGCCTCAGAGGAGGGAGGAAAGGGCGCTGTTTGGAGCGCTTCCCAATGTGACCACCAGGGGGCAGTGCAGGCCGGGGCGCAGGCGGAGGGTCAGTGCGTGGGTCTGGCCTCGTGGGAACACGTGGGCTCGTGTGTGAAAGCACACGGAGAGAGGTCGCTGAGCGAGCAGCTTCCTGTCGGGAGTGAGCAGATGGTTCTCCCAGAGCGGGACGGACAGGTGTGTGCTCAGCCCTGAGGGTGGCACACGCAGGACCTGGCACCTCGGCCTTCCCAGAGCCACCCCTCTCCTGCCGACAGGGCTGCCCGGGCAGGCTCCGCTGGCAGAGGGTGGGCAAGGGAGAGGCCGGGGGGCAGGAGATGTTCTTGGTGGCACGGCCCAAGCTCACAGCATCTGTGGACCCTCCTCCTGGACCCTCGGGCTGCCACCTGCGCCTGCCGGGACCGCCCCTCTGCCCCCCCAGCTCCTCCCAGGGGCCACCAGGCACCGTGCAGGGACCATGGACGCCTCTGCCCTCCCCCAAGGGGACTCCCCTCCACTGAGCTCTCCTGAGGACACTCAGCGCCCCCTGCCGCCAGGGTCAAAGGTGAGCGACTTGTCGCAGGTCACATGGGGCTGGGACCCGGCTCCATGGGTCTGGGCATCCCCGCATCGCTCACCGCGTGTCCGGGGCTGGGCCTGGGCTCGCCCAGCTTGGGCCTCTGGGGAGACCCCAGGGCCGCCCTCGGATGCAGGCTCCCAGCCGGTCTCAGCCAGGGCAGCGGGCTCCAGCTCAGCCTTGGGGAACTCGCCCTGGGCCCCTGGGCGCTGAGTGTGTGTGTGTGTGTGTGTGTGTGTGTGTGTGAGGAGCGGAGGTCTGTGTGCCGGCCCAGCCCCGGGCATGGGCACCGGTAAGTTCCCGAGGTCCTGTCCTCGGTGAGGCCCCAGCTGGTGGCCGGCAGGCAGACCGAGGCCCCGTGGCTGGCGGAGGCCTTCCCGGCGGGGCCCCGTCTGGGGTGGGCTGTGACCTGCCCGGAGGTGTGGCCCCGGAGACGCTGAGGCCGGGCCGGTGGGGTCCGGGCAGGGCCCGCCCGGCAGCCTGGCCTCCCCGCGGGCTCCCGGGGGCGCCGCCAGGCGTGCGGCCTGCGGGCAGCTCCCAGAGGCTGCCAGGGGCTCCCACCGAGCCGGCCCCGGGCGTTGAGGAAGTGCCCTGTGCCAGCGAGGGTTTGGGAAAGAAATGTCTAATGATCCCTAATTGGCACCCTCATTAGGTGCCAATTAAACACTTAAGTGTTTCCTACAAGTTCAGCCCATTAATACGGCAGCTCATTACACGGTAACGCGATTTATTTCTCATATTTATTACATTGTTTCACCGCCGCTGACAGCCAGCAGAGTTATTCTTAAAACGTGGCTTCCTGCAGAGGGCACAGCCCTTCCTGCGGCCCGTCCTGCGGGGATCCCCGCCCCCCGCCCCGGTGGCCGGTCCTCCTGGCCCCCGGGTCCCCTCCTCCCACAGCCAGAAGGACAGCGCCAGCCTGCTCCTTCCAGGGCCGGGGTGGGGCACTACAGTGGGGCTGGGGCTGTGAGGGCAGGAGCCCAGCAGCCAGAGCAGGACAGGAGGTCCTGGGAGGCTGCTGCCCCAGGGCGGGAGGAGGGGCCCCAGGGCGGGAGGAGGGGCCCCAGGGCGGGAGGAGGGGCCCCAGGGCGGGAGGAGGAGGGGCCCCAGGGCGGGAGGAGGGGGGCCCCCAGGGCGGAGGAGGGGCCCCAGGGCGGGAGGAGGGGGGCCCCCAGGGCGGGAGGAGGGGCCCCAGGGCGGGAGGAGGGGGGCCCCCAGGGCGGGAGGAGGGGGCCCCCAGGGCGGGAGGAGGGGCCCCAGGGCGGAGGAGGGCCCCCAGGGCGGGAGGAGGGGGCCCCCAGGGCGGAGGAGGGCCCCCAGGGCGGAGGAGGGGGGCCCCCAGGGCGGGAGGAGGGGGCCCCAGGGCGGGAGGAGGGGGGCCCCCAGGGCGGGAGGAGGGGGCCCCCAGGGCGGAGGAGGGGGCCCCCAGGCGGGAGGAGGGGCCCCAGGGCGGGAGGAGGGGGGCCCCCAGGGCGGGAGGAGGGGCCCCAGGGCGGAGGAGGGCCCCCAGGGCGGAGGAGGGCCCCCAGGCGGGAGGAGGGGGCCCCAGGGCGGGAGGGGCTGCAGGCAGCAGATGGCTGGGCTCAGAGGCTGAAGAGTGGGGAGGACAGAGAGCGGCCGGGGTCCCATGGCGGGAGAGGCTGCCACCCAGAGGGCCACAGGGTGCAGGGAGTGTTGGGGCGGGAAGCCAGGACCAGACCTTTGTGTAGAACAATCTGGAAGCACGGGGAGTGGACAGGGAACAGACACGACCCCCTGCCTGCTGGCCCCGGGGGCTCCCACGGCCAGACCCTGCACCAGAGGACGGAGCCGCTGGGTGCCACCCACAGCGCCAGCGCAACTCGGTGCCGGCCGGGCGGGGATGGGCTGAGAGGTCCAGGCACTGTGGGTGACCAGGACAGGCACATTCTTCTTTAAAAAAACACACAAAAAAAACAACAACAAAAAAACAGTGGCTGAGCATCGACCTGTGAGCCTGGAGGTCACGGTTCGATTCCCGGCCAGGGCACAGGCCCGGGTGCGGGCTCCATCCCTTGGGGGGCGGCAGGAGGCAGCCGATCCATGACTCTCTCTCACCGTTGATGCTTCTCTCTCACTCCCTCTCCCTTCCTCTCTGGCATCGATACAAACACATTTTAAACGCCCGCGGTTACCGTCCTCTGCACTCACGCGCCCTGCTCGCACCTCACCGCCCGTGGCACCGCGCGCCCGCACCCTCACCAGCCTGCGTGGCGTTGGCTCCGGGTTCGCTGGTCCGGCCGCGGGGAGGCCATCTCCATGGTCATTCCTAGGAAGGGGCGCCATGAACGCGGGGGGCGGGGGGCAGCGTGTGTGTCTGACACTCGGGGGGTTCCTGCAGGACAAATTCCTCTTCCCCTTCCCTCCAGGCTCCCCGCGTCTCTGCCTCAGGGGCACTACGTCCCTTAAGGCAGGGAAGGCCAGACCGTCCGTCTCTGATGCCAGATCTCCTTGGAAGGCATTCCGGGAGGTTCTGGGGGGCACACGCCTCCTGGCGCCTCGGAGTCCAGGCAGGTGGAGGAAAGCCCAGGTTCTGCCCCGCACCGAGTGGGGCATATGGGAGCGCCTATCCCACCTGCCTGCCCCTTTGTCCCCAAACCTGGGGGTGTCCTTCCCTCCGCCTCCTGGGAATTGGACTAGCAGGTGCTTTGCCTCTTCCAGCCACCAGGTGGCAGCAGTGAACGCCATCTTTTCCCTCCTCCCCGCCCTCTGTTCTCAGAGGAGCTGTGGGCTTGACCTCCAGAGAGACCCTGAGGTTACCTGGTAGCCCAGGACCTCCAAGGAGCTGACAGAACAGGGGCCGCCTCCCGCCAGGGCACAGGCCCCTCCGTCTCAGAGGGATGAGGAGCCTAGGGCCCAGGCTGTTTTCCCAGCCGCCCCCTCCTCCGCCCAGGATCTGCAGGGCAGCCGCTGGGGGAGAAGCCCCGGACGGGGGTGGGTCTCCGGAGCTTGGCCCACAGCCACACTCCAATCAGGCCACAGCTTCCCCGGCGGAGCCAGAGGGACCTCCCGGAGCCCAAGGACACGGGAAGGGAGAGGGAGGGAGAGGGAGGGGACAGGGAGGGGACAGGGAGGGGAGAGGGAGCGAGCAGAGGGCAGGAGGAGCCGGACTGGGGGAAGATTCCAGTGCCCCCTGGCTGGCCCCGACCCAGGATTCGGCGCCAGCATGGCAGAACACGCTCTGGCATTGCCCTTGTGTGGGCTGAGGCCGACCCGAGCCCTGGGGCCACCTCCCCCCACACTGTGGGGCACCGCTCCCTCCTCCCCATAGGGGGCAGGGTCCTGCGGGTGTATGGGTGCCCCCATCTCCTCTCCCACCGCCTGGCCCTCTCCCAAGCCCGTCACTCAGGCTGCACCGTCTCCTTGTCAGCGCGGGCCCTGACACCTCTCACTAGCTCCGGCACGTGGTGCGGGGGGCAGATGTAGTGTCTGCCTCTCCATGCTCCCGCTCCAGCCCCAGCGCTGGGCAACCCCGGATGTGTGGGTCCTGGGGGCCTGGCCCTCCGGACGCCGCTCGCTGGGGCAGCCTGGACCCACAGCCCTAAGCCTTTACCGGGGACCAGCCCATCGCCCTGGCAGCCACACCCTCGCTCCCGGCCCGGAGCAGGTCCTGCTGACATGGGGGCAGGGCCTGGCCGCTCAGGGGCAGGAGGGCGAGCAGCAGGCCCTGCTGCCAGGGGCCAGGGGAGGCGCCTCCTCCTTGGGGCTCCCCCTGCCTGGGGGGCAGATGTGAGCAGGGAGCCAATCACAGGCCATTGCAGCTCTGAAAGGAACCCCCTCGTCCTGGGTCCGAGTGGAAGTGACGGATGGGCAGGGCCAGCTCCAGGGACGCGAGGGAAAAGTTGTGGCTTTTCGTTGATTGTGGGGAGCCCTGTGCCAGGGTCTGTCCATGTGGCCCAGTCCCCTCGCCCTCGGCCTGCCCGGGGCCGGGAACCTGGCCCGTGGGGAGGCGTCACTGGGCAGCTCAGCCGGGACACACACACACACACACACACCTTCCTCGTCGCTCCCGAGGGCACAGGGTCCCCTGAAGTGGGGTCTCTTCTCTCGCCTCCTGTCTTTCCCAGTTTCCCCCCACAGGCCCAGGGCGCCCCGAAGCCCTAATCCCTGCGCCACCATCAGCCACCGCCTTTCTTCCCGCCTTATCTGCCTCCTGCAGCCCCGCCGGCCGCTCCCCTGTGGCCTCCCTCCCTGCAGCCTCACTGCCCTGCCGGGCAAGTGGGTGTGTCCTCTCCCCCTCCTCCCCTCCCTTCACCTCGGTCTCCCCTCTCCCCCTCCTCCCCCCTCTCCCTCCTTCCTTTCTCCTTCCCTCTCTCCTGCCCCGCTTTGCCCCCTGGGGGAGAGGAAGGCGTTGGGGGAGGGGCTGTGGACAGGGTCAGCCTTCAGGGGCTGCTGGACAAAGACCCTGTGGCCACCCCCTCCAAGGGGGGAGCAGCTGGGGCACCCCAGGGCGGCCCCGGGCTGTTGGGCTGTGGCGCTCTCAGGGCGGGGAGAGGCACACGTCCTGGGTGGGGGTGGGAGCCGTGGGAGCCGGGGCCGGGCAGGTCCGCCCCGCAGCCCGGCTGCTCCCCGCCGTGCGGCCACGCCTCCGCCTCCAGCGCCCAGGGCGGCTCTGCCCTCGGTGCCACGTGCACCGGTCCTTCCCGCTCTCGGCCTGTCCTCCCCTCTGTGTGGAAGGCGGGTGCAGCCGGCCCCGCGGGTGACCCGGCCGCGGCCACTTCCTGCCCGGGGCTCCCCAGCCAGCGGCTTAGTCTCCGAGCCTCACTCCCCCCCGTGAAACGGGCCCGGAGGCCGCCCGGCCAGGGCCGTGAGGCCAGGAGCTGCTGGCTGAGGACCTGCCCCCAGGAAGCGGGACCAGAGAGCACACAGCGGGGACGGCGTGTGCCAGACGAGCCAGGGAGCGGCGAGCAGAGACCCTGACCCTGCAAACAGCGCGGGAGACCCTGTGGGCGGCGGCCTGGCTGCGCCCCGGGATGCGTGTGGGGCACGCCGGGCGGTGCGTGCGGGACATGCCGGGCGGTGCGTGTGGGACACGCGGGGATGCGTGTGGGGCACACCGGGTGCGCCGTGCACGTGGGCTCCCAGGTGGGCAGACCGGTGCCACTCAGGTGTTGAGACGCCCACCGCCCACCCCCGTTCAGCACCCGGCAGCGGGCTGGGCAGAGGGCGTGGGAGGCTCTCCCAGCGCCGGCTGGGCATCGGCCGCGGGGCTGTCTGAGTCTCCTATGCCCACCCCTCCCCACCCCATGGAGCGGAGCCCGCAGGCCGGGACAGGAGCCGGGACCGGTCCGGGGGCCGGGAGCTCCGGGGGCAGGTCCACAGGCTCAGGGAGTGAGGGG